>NC_056729.1:578600291-578735291 GCF_019279795.1 Protopterus annectens
TATATATATATATATATATATATATATATATATATATATATATATATGTGTGTGTGTGTGTGTGTGTGTGTGTGTGTGCACATGTAGATATACACAGATATACAGCTATGATAGGAAACAGCACACAAGAATGATATATGTTCACAGTCTATGCCAATGGAAGTGAGGATCCCAAGCAAGAAACATGAAACAAGTAACATGACCTTCCACCCCCCCAGCCGGACACAGGAAACATACAAACAAACAATGTAAAGAGTCCACTGCTCCCCAGATCACAGGCAGGATACAACCGGGAGGGTACACAGTGCACCCTAGTGAATTCTAATCTTGGAACACAGACAGGAGCGTCCTTGCAGGACACCCCAAAAATTGGCAAGACCAAAAGAAGGTGATAGACAGAACAGTCTGGCTGGGGTGTATACATACTCGGAATAGAAGGGTGGGAAACCCTGATGACCCATGGGCAGAGACAATTGTATGAAATGGGTCCCGTGAAGTGGAGAGTGGGCAGCATGTAGTGGTGTGTCCAGAACAGACCAGGACCCAGATTAAGGATGGGTGCTGTTGAAGAGGTGAGGGTGGGGGAACTATGGGTAGCTACTTATGGGTCTAGGTGTGTAGGTATTGGCTGATGGCCTATATGGACAGCCCTAGGGATGTTAGCGAATGTGTTCATTGGGCAGAGGCGTCGCCCAACGAGCATCCACACCCACTACGAGTCCCACTGCAGCAAAGTGTAATCTATATGGCAAGGAACAGAATAACCAGATGTAGACATCTATATGTAGAGGTATGTGTGTCTATATCTACCCATAGTGACATAGAGATAAGCCTCTCCCTCTCCGTAGTACAAATGTATACATACAGAGACAGAATACAGATACATACCTACATATATACATATGCAGACACCCATAGACCCATATGTTGTGATATATATATATATATATATATATATATATATATATATATATATATATATATATATATATGTATATATATATATATATATATATATATATATACAGCAAAATATAACTATACATGTGTGCATACATATATATATATATATATATATATATATATATATATATATATATATATATATATATGTATGACTGTAATTATACACATGTTTATAGCTAGGATATGATACAGCAGTTACGAGTAACATATGTTCACAGGCCGTGCATATGGGGGTGAGGGGGTCCAATAAACAAACGTGTAACATGTAGCATCAACCCCCCACCCCACCAGCTAGGCTGGTGAGACATACAGATGCACAATAAAGGTAAACACACCACTGCTTCCCAGACCACCAGCAGAATACTACCAGTGGGAGAGACCTGCCAGGTCTAATCTTGAAACATAGACATCGATGTCCCTTGTGGGACACCAAAAATTAATGATCGGAGGCAGTCCCGGTAATGACTTATCAAACGAGGCTGTAGATGTGCACGGACCAGTAGGTTGTGCAAGCCTGATAACCCATGGGTCGACACAACATACAACATGTGTCCCGGCACGGGGAGAGTGGGCAGTATGTAGTGGTGTGTTTATACCCCACCTGCACCCACAGTAAGGATGAGTGCTGTAGACGAGTGGCAGGTGGGGAAACTATGGGTATGCAATTATGGGCCTAGATGTGCAGGTGTTGGCTGGCACAGTTGTATTAGGTCTGCCCCGGGAATGTAAGTAATATTCCAAAATGGGCATAGCTGACGCCCATACCTCTCAACCCCTAAGAGCACATCCACTGGACAGGACATAAACAATTGGGGGAACAAATAGGGACCATACTTCTGAACTGTCCCCGATTTCCAGGGACACCCCTGATTTCGACTCAGTTTTTAACTCTGTCCCACTTAATCCCTCCTAAAACTAGTGACATTTGGAGGAAAGGTAGTGAATTACACGTACTGAATAACGACAATAATTAAGAGTTATAAACATCATGTACCTCAGAAAATGTGTATGAATTCATATGCTCTGAGTCTGTCAATGTGTCAGGTTAATAGCACCAATAATTTAAATGTGTCCCTGATGTTGTTATGCCTTGTCCCTGATTCAGTTTGTATATTTCCCCAATCGTATGAGAGGTCTGATAGGGACAGAAAGCACATATTCCACTGACAACCCTAGAAAGATGACAGAATATTAGGTATGCAGTAGCATGACTTAGCTGAAAGATGTGGGTTCCAAAACCCAATTACTTGTTTATATTAAAGAGTGTCAGTTCCCATGTAATAGCCAGATAGGTTCAGATTGTAAGAGGAACACACCAATAATATTAATCAAACTCTGGACAGGCAGCGGATTCCGTATAGTCGAACGGCATGCTGTCGCCTAATGGGCAGCCATTCCTGATACTGTAGGCATGTAATCTGATGTAATAGGCATCACAAGGTAATATCGTAGTCCTCACTCCCACCCAGGGGTGTGAGTGTCAGATGCAAACACTAAATGCAGTGCATTTGCAAGTGCCAGAGCAAGCGGGTGTAAGTCTGTTTGTCCACCAGTATGCGAGTATTACACTGGTAAACAATGTAGAGGCCAAATGAGTGTAAGAAACTGTAACCAGAGGTTAGCATTACTTAGCACTGTGCAAACCCATGTACACCCACTCACAATTGCTTTAATGTGCCTTAAACACTCTGTATCCAATGACCTTCTTCAGCCCAGCAAGAAAATGAATGGCCTCTGCAAAGCTCGAGACCAGGACTCTGCATACACAGCTATTGTGATTTACCAGTAAGCCATGACAGATATATAGACATTGGACCTTAACACAAACATATCATCCAGCGCAGTCATTCAACAGTATAGGAAATGTATTCCATCATGTAGATGTATGTGTGAGTGTTTATGTCCAGCATATAGACACATACATATATATAGATATATCAGGAACATCCCATGTGATAACAAAGCATTACAAAGGAATGAAAAGGGAAACACCAGCAATGCCTGTATTATGTAGTGGTGTTGTCCTATGTAATATCAAGACTCCCTCAGACAGACATGTGTCATTCATACACGCAAACATTTGTATATTGGCCATATACATCACTCTGTGCATGTTATTAACATTAACACAACAGTTCCTGTCCAATCATTATGTGAGAACAGTACTCTTGCAAGGTACTCTGTGAGACATCATCATCATGATAAAGATAAATGGGGTAACCATAGAGGGACCTGTAATGTGTGTACAATGGGGTCATTCGAATCATGTGTACCTGGAACATTTAGGAGTCATGTGCATACTAGGATTGTGCACCTGAGAGACAGGGATGAGGACAACTGGAGTATGTTGTGATGCATATTAAAAGGGTTACATGTGTCCAGTAGATACGTGTGTGAAATGGACAGCTATGTATGGGGCAAATGTTCTAGGATTGGCATTTTGTTTCCATAGGGTGAGAGTGGGATGTGGGGGAAGGAGAGTAGGTATGCTCGTGGAGGATAGGTAGGGTAGGATGACAGACAGAACAGCATACAGGGTCAGTATATGACACACGTGGGGGGATACACCTCGAATGGGGAGGGGTGTCTGGCATTCACAAGCCCATGAGAACCCAGATGGAAACAGTGGGACAGAGGTCCCCAGCCATTGGCAGCCATCACTGCACCAAAACAGCTGCAAAGATGGCAGGGCTGTGGGCTGTCTAGGAGGGGCAGCCTCACCCTGTAAATGTTACACTCTGCCCTTGAGCTGGCATATCTGGCCTCGAAACACCTTAATGAGCCCTCTACACACAGCGTCCTGGACTTTACGACAGTGGGCATGTTCTTGTCGAGACCTGCTCCCAGGGGGGAAAAGCTTCATCCTCCATGGTGGTACCACCAGAAGGTGGTGCAGAGTCAACAGAGGTGGAGGTCCAAGGCTGGGCCCCAGATGTGATGGTGCACGGTGCCATGGCCAGCTGAAGTGGGACAGGAGGTTCTGCCAGGACCTCCAAACTCATACAGCCTATGGTGTTGCAGTTTAAACACAGATATGGCTTAGTAATAGTCAACAGCATTCAGGATTACTTATAACAGCATGCATAGATATGACCATCAACCTAACACAACAGATGGTATACATTTGCAGAGGGAGCACAACACATGCATATATACTGCATGACATCTGTACAAAGTGTAGAATACTTGTGACTGCAGCTATGAACAATGGCCCATTATTGGCATGTCACTGAGAACCCCAGACAGTGTCTGTCATACCACTGTTTCATGTGACATATGTCCAGTCAGGGATGTGATGGCAGTAACTCATCACTATCACCATGTACTGGCTGCAATCCTCACACTATACTCCTGCTGTTCACAGATGTGTGTTCAGTGAGTAACACAGGAAACAAATGGTTACGCACACTGACCAGTCCACAGATGGCCCTACAGATGGGGGTCCCTCACAAACAGGCCACTGTCTTGCCAGTTTTAAAACATGCAGAATATCCATTACCACACACAACTTGTTAAACAAGCAGTAGTCTCAATGAAGCATAGCTACATTTACATACTGTAGTCATGTCTGGCACATCACCCTCCAGTCTTTAGGTTATTTCCCACTGTGTATGTTGTTTGAGGGACATCCAGATATCATCTGTGATGCCGTTTACCAAACACCAGATCCATGTACCACTCACAGCGACTGTCATGGGCAAACACCAACATGATGCTCCTAAATATTGTACTGTATCTTTTCATGAAAATGGCTATGGGAACATCATCATAGCTGTTCCACATGCAATCAGCTAGAGGAGGACTGCAATAGGTGCAGAGGCCATCACCTGATCATGACCATCACTTACAATGTACAAGCTGCTGCTGAGCAGGTGTACACCTCCACATCCACCAGAGATTTGTGGGAGGGACAGACAGAGGCAAAGTACATCAGAGAAGGGCTTGGAGACTAAAACCTAAGCATCGTCTGTCACACACCTACCAGTACATTGGTTCAAACCCCTGACTGACTAGTCATTATTATTACAAGTGCATGTGGTTACTCCATGTGCCAAACAGCTGACATGTTGGTATGCTGTAAGAACATATATGTTTGTTGGTGAGCAACATCTGCAACAGAGATATAGTAGACATACATTAGGTGCAGCACACATGGCTGTCCATATGAACGGATGTCATTGTGAACACAACCACACTCTCTAATGGACTTACATTGACACTCTTTGCCAGGCCCACAAATACACTCCCAAACTACTTAGTTTGCCACACTGCAGTAATGCACAGGTGCTATATGCACCACAGGAGATATCCGTAGGTTCTATGGGTTAGGGCATGTGAACGTGTTCAACATCTGTCGGTATGACAATGGGAGTTATACTAGGAGTGACTGTGTTGGGAACATCATACCCCACATGCGACACAAGGTGCCAGTATTGACATGCATGTGTGCATTGCTTCATGGGTGTGTAGTGGTTGGCTGCACAAGGCTGGGTGAGGGGTAATCCTTGACATCATGCCACCCGACAATGGTGTGCAGTGTAATACAGGAGTGTAGTGTCTGTAATGTCCCAAACAGATGGGTATTGTATGAACTGTCCTGATATCCTGATTACCATTGTGTATGGCCATAGCTTTTCAATGCATGCCATGTCTGTGTTTGATAGTCCTTGACATGGACATTGCCTGGGATGTGCATGTCCCACATTAATGTACAGTGACATGTACAGGTTTACCTGGTTTGGCTGGCACATGTTGTGTACACAGACTGTTATCCTCTGATATGCCAATACTAGCCTGGTGTGGCAGAACTTGCTTATAGTCAGCAGGTTGACTCTGCACTTGCATTGATAATATGATACAGGTATTCCCTGGTATCAGTGGCATCGGTCCGTACAGGGCACATGTGTAAGGCATTGTATGGCCTCTGTGGATCACATTTGATGGCACCACATATGTTGCAGGCATCCAGTGAAGAACATACTGAAGGCACATTGTCCGCAATTATGTGCCTATTGTACTGCTTTACAGGGTGCCATGCCCACTGCAGCCCACTGCAATCACACCATGCCTACTATCTGTCATCAATGTGCAGGGTACTAGCAACATAGTGGGATGTTATAGGCAAGTGTGTTTGTGTATGACACATGGGTCCAGGATGTATTTCGAGAAATAGTAGGGTTGCATACTTTGTTCACCAGGCCTTTTGCCAGATGTAGGGGTATGGCTTGCCAGCACAGTCCCTTGGCTGACTGACATCTGTACTCCTCATGAGGTGGACATTGTGACATATAAGATGGACACCATATAGAAAAACTACAAAATCCGCTCCCCAACATGTCCAGTGGTTAGACACTCACAGTCACCTCCACACAGGTTCTGACACTCAAACACACACCTCCCATGCCCTGGAATAGACCTCCTACCTAACTAGTGTATCAAGTTATAGCATTATGCAGTTACAGCACGCAATACAGAGATTACTGAGGTACAGCAGTCCTAGTGGTGTATTTCTAGGTTGGTGACATCAGCAGGATTGCCAAAGGTGGTCATGTGAATTGTAAAGAGTGTGTATACTCTAAAAGGCATTGTTACTTTCTCAGGCAGACAGACACACACCCATGGTCTCTCTTGGAATTGAGCCCCTACCTAACTAGTTTTTCACACTACAGCAATATGCAGTTACAGCACGTGCTATGGAGAATACTGGGTTACAGCAGTACAGTGGGTGCACACAGGTAACAGACATGTACAACCCACAGTACACTTGGAATGCCCTTCTTTGACAATCCTGCTGATGTCATCCACCTACAAATACACCTCTGGGACTGCTATAACCCAGTAATCTCCATGATGCATGCTGTAACTGCTTCATGCTGTAGTGTGTTAAATTAGTTTGGTAGGTGTTCTAATGCCATACAGGTCATGTGTGTGTGTGTGTGTGTGTGTGTGTGTGTGTGTGTGTGTGTGTGTGTGTGTGTGTGTGTGTGGTGTGTGTGTGTGTGTGTGTGTGTGTGTGTGTGTGTGTGTGTGTGTGTGTGTGTGTGTGTGTGTGTGTGTGTGTGTGTGTGTGGTGTGTGTGTACACTCTTTACAACCCACCTGACCACCTTTGGTAATCCCGCTGATGTCACCCACCTAGGAATACACCTGTAGGAGTGCTGCAACCCAGTATTCTCCATAGCTCATGCTATAACTGCATATTGCTGTAGTGTGATAAACTAGTTAGGTAGGGGTTCTATTCCAAGAGAGACCAACTATGTGTGTGTGTGTGTGTGTGTGAGTCTGTCTCTATCGGCTTGAGACAAGAGCAATGCTTTTTAGAGTATGCACAGTCTTTATAATTCACATGACCACCTTTGGCAATCCTGTACCTGCTGCTTACTGTCACAAAAACACATTTACACCTGCAGGTATTGAACCCTGGTCAATGCACACTGAGGCCACTGGACGTACCACTAAGCCATCTGGGTTGTACACATGTTGCATGGAATCTATAATGCACATCCTACTAAAGGTATTCCACAGTACTGAAAATAAATGGGACAGTCCCTTTGTGTACATATGTACAGTACCCTTGAATGCACTGTACTCTGTGAAACAACAAAGACAAGTCTACATCTGTACAACTGTCATAACTGCATATATATATATATATATATATATATATATATATATATATATATATATATATATATAGATATATACACCTACTGGATGTGTACACACATATAGATATATATGCATATACACAGACACAGCCATAGCTATATATATATATATATATATATATATATATATATATATATATATATATATATATATATATACACGTCTGAACACCCTTTGTGACACAGAAGGGTTCCAAAGGAACTGACGTGTACACAAAACAGAGGCATCTCTTGTGTTATAACATTTAAATTATAAGCAGTTCGACAGAGAAGGGGTGGTTGTTGTGTATGTGGAGTTTGAGATGGGGAATGATGACTAATACAATCTACCCTGGGGAGTGTGGAGTTAGGGTGGGGGAATGATGGGTATGGATCTTCACCCCAGTGACCACTTCTGTGTCACTGCTCGACAGTGGCACAGGAAAATAACATACCCAACTGTAGTCGTGCTTGACTGTGTATTCTTTACCATTCCTAACTATGTAATACTTTGTAGACACCGGTCACCACAGATGGCTACCATGGTGTGTTAAAAGACATTACACATATGTATGCCTGGCTACAGGGTAGTCACATACACAAACACGCACCCACTTGCCAGTATTGCGCAGACACGTCTTGCCTATGTAAAGATAACTAGTACAGTGGTGTGCAGTTGGGGTATATGCCACAGAACATATACAATTACACTTACTCATTCCACGTCTGAGTTGGGTGACATCACAGGACTGATTACTTGCAGTGTGGAGGGAGGAAGAAAGAGGTTTAGTGGTTGACAAGGATAAAGGCCAGTGCAAAAGGAGGTATCTCTTTGGAATGCAGCAAAACCCGCTGCCATGACAGGATGCAGACACAAATACACACACACAACCACACTCAGCTATTTGCTGGCACAGACACTCAGGCATTTACTGAGACACACACACTCAGGCATTTCCTGTCACACACACAGAGTTGCCAATGGTGGGATCAGAACTCCTGCCTATCTAAAGATCACTATTACAGTACTACAGTTATGAGACGTGCCACAGAGATTACACCTTCCAAGGCAGTCAGACTGCCCTTCTACAATTGAGGACAACAACAGGGAGACTGACAGTCATGAAGTACATAGCTGTAGACCTGTGTGTTTAAAGTAGGTGTCCATTACAACCTGTATGCACAAACAAGACACATCATCTGCAGGTAGGCCTGAGAGGTATAGTTGTAGCACAACAGGAACCTGAACTGGAGTATGGCCATCTGCAGAATAGACAACTACTATCACTATACAAGGTTACAGTTGGCATGCTCATACACTTAGTAGCACAGGGCCGTTTGGGATGCACTATAACTACAACTACACAAGGTTATACTGGGCATGCTCATATGCTTAATAACAAAGGGCTTGTTGGATGCACTGACTCAAATTACACAAGGTGGGAGTGGGTACGCTCATACACTTAGTAGCACAAGGCTGTTTGGGATGCACTCCAATTCTAACCACTGAAGGCCACAGTGTGCATGCTCAAACACTTACATGTACAGACCACATTGTAATGGACTTCTATTGTAAGCACACAGGTTTACAGCTAGGTACATCCTGCCTGTCAGTATATATGCACATCATACTGGTTTATTACCTGATACCTGTATGTGGCCTGTAAATGATATATCTGTGTCTGTGCTGTGTGATACACATGCATACATCTACATGAAGTATGGAGATATATATGTTACGTATATACATTCATTCATGTGTGGACGTGACAGACAATAGGTTACCTGGGTCACACAGGCAGATGCTACCTACAGCAAGTGTCACACGCCTTGCTTCCCTGAAAGGCATACATTAATAGCAGGTTGTGGACAGTGGAATTATATGTGGAAGAGTGGCATGTGCAAGCATAATGTGTGAGCCACCTTGTGTAATGGTACTGAGGTGCAGGTGTCAAGATGACCTCTCCTGGCTGTGTTAGTAGTTGTCATTATTAGCAGGACTGCTACCCTAAGTATATCTCACATTGGTCATATACACAAGTTTTGATGCCGTCCGTCACCTTACATGGGGAATTTGCTACAAAGCACATTAATGCCACATGCAGTGATGTCATGGTATGGGTGGCAACTGCTAGACCAAAACAATGAGCCAATGTCCTGCTGTTATTATGAGGTTGTCCAGTGTCTGTCATTCTGGGCTGTCACATGCATCCATGTTACACGTGTGTGTGGATAATACCTAGGTCACATTTACCAATATAGCTGTATTCAAGGCAAATGTCCTACACACAGAAGTAACACCCTGACACCTACATGACAATTGCATTGGATGCTTATGCTAATCCATGCTAGATGTGTGGCTTTAGTAATCCATTTGCTCAATGTGGAACCTACAATGGGGAATACTGACATCTGTGCAGTGAGGAACACCTGACTGAAGGCTCTGTAGTGCACAATTGCACTACCACCATATAACTCAGATCCAGACATATGGGCCATAATAGTAGTATGGACCATTCCAGGTGGTGGTGTATGCATATTCATAAAGGCTACTCACATGTATAGACTACTACTCTGACATAACGCATCACAGATGAGTCAGGTACAGGTGACAGTGGCAAATGCTGCATTCTAGGTTGTATCCGCATATACATCCACCACCTTGTCCCCAGACTACCAACACACATCCATATGTGGTATGACATAGTATGGTAGACCACCAGATAACCCTCGATTGGTGGACTGTACCTAGGCCTACATCAACTGTGCAAAGTACCCATATACAGACACAGCTGCATAATGTGTTATGCAATGCAATAATACCACTGTTTGTAACCAGCTCAGTTGTGGACATACCAGGGTCCCTCAGATGTTGTCAGCATTAACACGGTCGACTGTTGTTGTACACCAGTAAACAACACCCTCATGGTTGTATATGACCTAACTGCACCTGCCCTGGATATGTACATCCCACACTCATACAACATAAATTACATTACCATAGCTTTCATTTACCTTTCTACATACAGGTGGCTACAGTCATTACACACATGCACATGGCAGATAGCATGCTAACAGTACATAAGGTTCGATATTTATGTTGACAGAGGTAATATCCCATGACACCTATCATATCATACAACACCCCATGTGGCATGTATGTCTTTAGACATGTCCACCTAATGCAATGCCTACAAACATACCCAAATAACAGGACCATAGGACCTACACAAGGCCTGTATTTACAGACTCAGGGAAATCCAGCTCTGCTCTGTATGTTCCTGAGTAGTCACAGGTGATATGTTCATGACATGTACAGCCATGTGTGGCCACAGCTCCTACATATACCCCATGTCAACAATTGCAAGCCATGCATGCTGTGTGCTGTCTGGACATTAGCCTTAGTACCACAATAGCCAGTACATGCTGGGGTGAGATGTTTATAAGCCACAGACCTTGCACATGCTTGAATGAGTGTACTGCCTAGCTCTAACAGAGCACATTGCTGGCACTCTTCCAGTACACATGAGGTGTGTGTGGCAAATATAATCTGCTCACTGTTGACCATTACAGTGCCTTAGCTTCACCATGGCACTGTCAAGTAATGGTTTGTAGGAGCATGACAAGGAATAATGCTGTGTGTATCATGCTGATATGTGCTGTTGTAATATATGTACACTTGGCTACTCGGTGAAAGTGGTGGTGTCCTACCAGTACATGAATACAACATCCATTATGGTGCAATGCACGGCTATGTTTCACACATGGCATGGGGAAGGTGTGGAATGTATCCTCTTGACTTGCTAGTGCACGTACTGATGTAGACCACATATGTGTACATGTATTGCTGTTTGTGTAGATTCCATGTGTGTGCAGTGTCTGATGTCTGAAGGTGACTGTTGTCTTAGTACATAATGCTGTTGTAATACAGCCTCAACATTGCCAGCTGTATATGGTGATATGCTCTAAGTACAGTAAGCCGTACATGAGGTATGGACAGATTTTTGGACATGACTGCTAAGTGGTGGGGCTTCTTTGCAGATGAATGATTACTGAGGACAGCTCACTGGTATGTTACAACCAGTCCTACAATAACCTGTGTACCTGCTAAGATCAGGTTTTGTTAAGTGAAGTGGAAGACATACAATGTAGAATGCTGTAAGGGTGACACTGAAGGCAAACCTCATGACACCTGTAACAGTAATACCTCCCCTGTGCATATATTGTGCATATATCAGCACAGTTGTCAAAGGAAAGAGTCAGTAAGCATTGTACCAGATGCGATAGTGCTGTACTTCTGTAGTACCTATCATGAGATAGGCAGGTGTTTGATTCACAGTACTGGCACATGTGGGTGTGTGTCCATATATGTCACTTATGGTTGGGAATACATCCCACATGTTATCACTCTCCTGAACACTGTTGTTGACAACAGTACAGAGTGAAGTGTAGAAAGAAAGGCATAGGCAGGTGGTTAAACCTCACACATGTAAAGTGCCTGTATGTGTGAGACAGGTATATATCTTTGTGAATGCCAGTGTGTGTGTGTGTGTGTGTGTGTGTGTGTGTGTGTGTGTGTGTGTGTGTGTGTGTGTGTGTGTGTGTGTGTGTGTGTGTGAGAGAGAGTGTGTGTGTGTATGGCTGTCCAGTTCCTGGAGTGAGGCTGTATTTTACCATAGTGAAATGTTAATGCCCCCTCCCCCCATCCACTCAAAGCAATCTAGCATCCCTGTTGATATCATCAATCGTAGATGGGCATACTAACCGCCTGTTAACATGTACACCCTGGGGTGTGACCTGTTGTCACATAGCCTACTGATGGACCCCCCCTCCCCACATACACTCACAGCACTGTAGTATCCCTGTCGATGTCCTTGATCATAGGCCATTCCAACTACCTGTACATGTGTAATCTCTGTGGCGCATCTTGTAATTGTGTAGTACTATACTGATGATATGCACATAGGCAGGGGTTCTCATCCAAACACTGGCAACTGTGTGTGTGTCAGAGTGTATGTTACTGTGTCTGTGAATCCCTGAGTGTGTGGGTGTGTCTGCGTTTGCATGCTGTCATAGCAGTGGGTATTACTGCTTCCCAATGAGAAGCCACTATTTCCACTGCTCTTTACCGTTGTCATCTGGCATACCACTTTGCGCTCCAGGTAACTATACCTGTGATGTCACCCACTATGGATGTGACGGCTCTGAACACAGTAGCTTACTACACAGCTATCATGCTATTGGATCATTAGAACAGTAAACATAATTGAAACATGGGAGAATATAACTGTGATGTGGAAGCTACAAAGTGAATGCAGGTATTGTCATACTGACCTGTGGGTAGTCAACATGTACATATGGGACTCCCGCAAACACCAACATCCCCCAGCACATGCAACCTCACCTGAAAGAGGAAGGCAGAAAATAAAGATCAACATGCAGTTAGTGTTGTTACACATGATACATACTGTCAAACGTACAAAATGCCTTCTAAAACTGCAATGCATAGTATGTCTGCTGCCTGTCAACACTACTCAACAATATTAATCTACAATTGTCTACCTAGTATGTTCACCCTGTGCATCAGACCATATGAACATGTCCCTGCACCCATGATGTGGATGACAGGGATGCAGCACAGGCATCATCATATGCACAGGGTGATAATGTTTGCTAGAGGCCTAGGCTGTGCCATTGGATGACATCATGTGTGTGTGTTAGGGCCTGTGATATCATTGGGCATGTGTGGATGTTATGGGTGTGTGTGTTGAGCTGCTCTACATTTGTTTCCAGTGAGTGTGTATGCATGCACACAGGTCTGGCATGTGGCTGGCCTACACAGGGGTAATATTGACAGCTGCAGACTGTACAAGGCAGGTTTCAAAGTTCAAGGTGTCCGGCCATGGCCACGTGAGCTACTCCTGCCAGAGGTTGCACGGGCACTACCAGGCAGAGGTCCAGCTTGGGTACTGTCTGATGACACATGTCCACTGGAATCATGTCCCTGTTGGGACCATCCAGGACCATGTGCACATGGCCTGCTGTGTCCTGGTGTGGACCTCACAGCACCAACTGCACTGCTGCTGCTACTGCCACTATGGGAGTGGGCATGTGCAATAACATGTTCACGTAGACCTTCAACTGGTGATGTAGCTGACCTACGTCCATGTGCCCAATGCCTCACTTCCACCAGATGTTCCAGCACAGACATACCACACTTGAGGATTGACACGCACTCCCACCATGTCACACAATCATCTATCCAAAACATCTGCAAGATGATGGTGAACATTTGCAAGTGCCTGTATGTTGTCAGTTAATGGATGGACAGCAGCTCCCCAAAGCCGTAGACCTTCTCTGTTGTGCCATTCAGCATGTGCCTTTGCCTGCATTACAGTCTGAAACATGTGTCTGGTGACACCAGCTGATGTGCTTGGTCTCGCAGGGGCATGTTGGCCAGTGGTCCTCCTACGAGCAGTGCTGGGCATATGTCTGTGTGGGACATCACCAGTCTGTTGACTGGAATCATGGTGTGCAGGCACACCTTCCATAGTCACCACACTTCCCTGTTCCATGCTACCACCCACCAACTGTCTTTCCTCTATGGCCAGTGGTGATGGAGTATGTGCAGGCAGGGGAACTGTGTGCAAGGATGTGGGGGAGACAGTTGGAATGGCAACCAATGGCACAGATTCAGTCCCTGACAACCCTGCCTGTGCCTCAATTATACTATCATCATCACTGTTAGTGTCTGTGGGGACACTAACATCAGGTGGACCGCAGGAGGGCAACACACCTACATCAACACCAGTGAGAGGAAGACAAGAACTGCACATTACAAGTTATACCAGACACAAACAGACAAACAGAGACACACACAGACAGATAGACAGAGACACACACAGACAAGCAGACACAGACACACACACAGAGACAGACACACACACACACACACACACACACACACACACACACACACACACACACACACACACACACACACACACACACACACAGACAGAGACACACACAGACAGATACACACAGACACACAGAGACACACAGATACACACAGAGACAGACAGAGACACACACAGACAGACACACAGACACACACACACACACACACACACACACAGAAACATACACAGGCACACACACTGACACACACTGACACACACACTGGCACACACACTGACACACACAGACACACACACTACATGCAGGTGATATGGCAGATGGCATTCAGCTTAGACAATTATAGTTTAAGCTTAGGCAATTATAGTGGTAGTTATCATACATCCCTGAGTTGCACACAACAGCATGCATGTGTTATAGCAGACGGCATGCATCTTACATAATTATAGTGGTGGTTACCATACATACCTGTATTGCACCATTTGTTTTAGTAGCCTATGCCCCATATCTGCAACACAATGCAGCACTTTGCACCATTGCACTGCACTGCCATGGTGTGTGCAACATACATCACATGTTAACAAACCATCACTGACCTTTGTACATCTGCTACTGAGGCTTTGTGTTGGCCACCGGCCCTATGTGTGAGGACATGAGCAGTAGGGTATGTCGACTGCATACTATATTTGCCTGAGCCCTAGCTTGCATATCTCCCCCAAAGCAGTACATGTCTGTTCAACATTATTCTGCCTACCCCTGAGCTGAGTGTAGATATTGTGCATGTGGCTGTACACACATGTTTGACATGGCTGTCCCTACATTGCAATGGTGCCACAGACCAGCACAGGTTTACAATACACCAGCCTGCTGTGTGGCATATGACCTTGCCAATCACATTTAGTATGACATGTCTTCTGCTGACATGTTGAATGACATGCATACATGTGTAACACAATGGTGTCCTTTCAATCTACAGTACAGTAATGATGTCCCAATGCAGGGATGTGTTATACTAACATGGGCCTTCAGTTGATGCAATGTTGTCTGTCCACCCTACAAATATGCAGGGACATACTGCACATTAAGCTGATGTGCATAGCCATTGCATGGCATCATGTAGTTTCACAATTGCTATACAGTGTGACCTGCTGCCACAGTTCATAGCCATGACTATGTCCACATACAATACATATCTAATCTGGAATGAGACCCACATCACCGATGTGTATACGCAATAAACCCTAATGTGGAATGTGTGACACAGATCACAGAAGGGTATACGGATGACACCCCTGCACATCTGCAACCATATTACTGATACCTAGAAACTATGCCCACACATGGCTAACTTACAAGTACTGTATGTCCCACATGCCAGCTGTGTACCTCACACACATGAGGAGCAGGCATGACAGTAATGTCTGACACCAGCAAGGTGAATGTACTGTATCTGTGGCTTGATGTGGATGTATGTGTATGTTGTGCAACACATGCATGTATTTGGATACTGTATACGTGAATGCTTCCATGTCATGACACACTCCAGATGTTCAAGACATGTTATGTGGTGGTTTCATGTTATGCCTACACAAGCAATGCACAGGCCTGTATGATGTTTAGTGTTTCACATCTGCAATATCACCATTACACAAAGGTCAGAGTTGTATTGTATCGAGCCAATGTACAACAGGGTGTACACACATGTACATCACTTCTACTGTGTGTGTTGCTTCAAGTCTCTGGTCATCCTCCATGGCCATGTGTACACATGTTCAGTCCAATGGTTGTGATGGCCGTCTTATTTCACATGTCAGTGTTATCCCGTATGACATACACCCATAGCTGTCATATGCTCTACTGAGGACAGGGTTATGCAGACAAAGGGTGGTATGTGTGGGATGTGAGACATGCTTTTCATGATAGTTGAGCAGTGTTGCAGTCAGCCCACTACATATCATGGACATGACTGATAGCACATGACATTGCGTGACATTCATAGCAAGGGTGTACTCCACAAGGATGTATCCTGTGGGCCGGGCACACTCCAGCTCCAACACATTTAGTGTGTGTGCACACATATGCTCTCTGTACAGTACTGTTCATATTCCCAACATGTGTAATGCTTATATGTAGTACCTGTCCCTACAGTGGAACACACCTCCACCATTGTATTCACTGTTGTCCACACATCTGGCAATGACAGTTTGAAAGGTTTAGTGTAGGTGTTTCATATATTCTTCAGTTGTTTTACATAGGTAAACAGTGTGATGCATTGCAGGTCTGACCAGTGCCCATTAACAGGACCACCATACATTATCAGTATGTGTGTTATGGCAGATAGCATGCAATTAATATGTTCCGTGCATTATCAAGCCTGGTAAATAATAACAATCTCACCTGACACAGGCTGCTGCCATTGCAAAATGCCAGAGGTACCTAAACAGGAGTGTCACAGCAGTAAGATCATTATCCACACCTGTGTGATAGCTACAGGGTGCAATGTCCATGTTAGCACATAAGCCAGTACAATACACTATACTATGGAGTATGCACATCTGTGCATACATAGAGTAGTAGACTATAGTATGTGGCATGTGTGCATACATGCCTTGCATATGTTGTTACATTACATATTGTACAGTAACACATGCAACTATGTTATATATTGTTATGTTCTTTGTGCAGTAGTGACTTACCAGGCAACTACAGGCTTGGTGGTTGAGAGACACCCACCTCCACAATACCAGATAAAGCTTGGAGATGGAGGTATGCAGGTGTCTCCAGGTTGGCCAGTAGCTCCTCGGTAATGTGTGAGTGGGGGCTGGGTGAGTTCCCCCCCACCTGTTGAACCTTGTTCCCTGGCGATTGCATCAGCACGCTGTTTTGCCCGTCTTATCAGGTCAGTGCAGTGTCAGTGCACCTGCTGATAGGTGCGATTGTGACTACCAACATCATTTACCCTCCTTCAGAGTTCCTCCCACAGGGCATCCCGCTACTGTGCATCCTGTGGCACATGGCTGAAATGAGGACTTCATCCTCCAAATGGCTGTACAGCGGCAGTCTGCTATGTGGCATACCTGGAAGACATACCAATGGAGACAAGTCACGGTAACTCACAGAGAAGTACAGCAGTACAGCTGAACATACATGTGTATCACATTTATTAAGATTACAAATACGTCTTTGTAAATCTACATGACACTAACACCACTGACATGTATAAGTCACACACATTTGACACCTACTGGTGATGTGATGTTATCACCATATATGTGTGCATCATGTGATGACATTGCTCATACACCATGTGGATGTTGTCTTGACGTGGGCATGTCTGTTTGCCTGTAGTGGTGTCTTTACCTATCAGCACATGCCTGGATGTGTTCACATTAATGCAATCAACTTTAATGCTGTGTATATACAAAATATATAGTCATACATAGCCTTAGGGACATGACCTGTGACCCTGCAGACTTGCAAGCATGTATGTGTTTTGCCATATACATTTACATGGCACTGCACAGCTGTGTAGCATCTTCCTGTGTTTTGCCTGTGTTGCACATGTATAACACATGGGACAATAGCTAGCCTGATAATTTTTGCAGTGTTGGATATCAACGATAGCATGTATGGTCATAGTGATCTAGTAGTCTATATGCCCTGGGCCATTTATGAGCCTAGGCAGGCAGGTTACCTAGCTGTAGGCAACAGACAGGTCAGTTTCAGTGGCCAGTTCAAGCAGTACCACAGAACTGATACACATGGTTACTGATATATTTGGCATGCGGTCATCACACCCTGTCAGAGAGAGGGGTGATGTGCAGCTTTGCTGGACAGGGGTGCATAGTATGGCAAGAGTATGTTAAGTGTATGGGACAGGGATCTGTCAGGCATGTTGTGATCCTTGTACTAGAAAGGTGGATGTCCATGATGTATGTGTTTACTTGGGATCAGGATGTGTTAAGTGTAGCAAGTCCAACACCTCTGGGTTGGACATGGTTTATTCAGGGTAGGGTGCTACATAGTGCAG
This sequence comes from Protopterus annectens, assembly GCF_019279795.1. NCBI lineage: Eukaryota > Metazoa > Chordata > Ceratodontiformes > Protopteridae > Protopterus > Protopterus annectens. The sequence goes on from NC_056729.1 coordinate 578,618,852, forward strand.
CTAGAGATTGTGAAGGACAGTGTAGGCCATCTACACATGGGCAATAACCCTTAAAGGAAATATGTGATCTATTATGAGTCACATGGGTGTTGAGTATGGCTAAGCAGTTATCTCTATATTCCTGGATGGCACCCTGTCATGATTAGGGGTGCCACATATGACTATGTGTCTTTTGTGGTGACGTAACTATCAAAGGGAAGTACTGTATCCCATACACACAGTTGTCATTATGTTGACTGCTGCCTAGGTGGTAGTTAATGGGTACAAAGTTTGTAACATAGGGGATGACAATGCAATACTTAGCTGTCAGATTGTGGCCATACATCACACACTACACTTCTGACACACTAAGACCCTTCTGTATGTTGAACACAGCACACGAGTCAACTATTGCTCCTAGTTCATAGTCATTTGCAAACATCAATAGGCTGATGCCTTCTGTGTTAGTCTATGTTGTATAGATAACAAAGAGGGGGAGTACCAGGAATGACCCCTGTATTACTGCAGCTGGCACTGGTTTGATGTACTTGTATTTGTCAAACACCTTCTGTAGTGTGGGTTCTTCTAGCAGTCCAGTTGCCAACCACTCCTGTGACATAGGAAAATACACCTAGTTTACTGAATGAAGCTGGAACACAGTATGGGTGATGGTGTCCTATGACCTGGCAAGGTCATGATATGCAGTGTGAATCAACCCTACTGTCATCTACATCTGTACCGAGTACATCAATTATGTTGACCACGGTTCATGGCCATACAGACCAGACTCAGCAGGGTAGTTGTGCACTATGTCCCATTATCAACAGTGTCTCCCCCTTTGTGGGGTGTAATAACTGTTGCTGTGCACCATTCTGTGTACATAGACTAACATGGAGCTATGATTGAACATGATGTGTATGTGGATAGCTGAATATTCTTACATTTGTGTAGGATAAACCCTGGGATGTTGACAGGTCCCATGAAAGCTGTATGTATGGCTTTAGAGAGTGTAGCTTGTACCTGCATAGACGTTAGTACAGGGGCCCTGCAGTGTACATGGATATATTACTAAGTGTACCCATTGTGGGTGCGGGGAGGTGGGAGTGGGTTTAGGCTCTCCAAGACCCTATCTGGATGAATGGGTGCTATTTCTGTAGGTGCAGTACCTCCCATGCCATAGTGCTGTGCAGCACGGCAGGTCATGTCATTGCCATTACAGTTAATGACACAGCTATAGATGCTCTGTGCTTGGCCTCATAATATGTGGCTTATTAGTTTCACAGTAGCTTTGCGTGGTTTTATATGGTGTATCTGCATCTTACTGAGGCTGACCAGGGATCACCTACACTTGTGTGTTCACTCTTGCAACAGTTACTACCATCTGTGGTACAGTTTAAAGCATGGTACCACCAGTTTGCCTACTTGTTTGTGTTGGGTTCACTCCTGGTTCTGTTTCAATGGCAGAATCACTGCACATATGTGACTGCTTAAGGTTAATTTGTGTAAGATTCAGCATTTGCACATGCATTGTCCATCTGCATGGGTGCCATGGCACTCACCACTCTACTCTTAGGAAACATAACATTGGCATTGGAGACTAACTATGTGTAGCATACTGTTAGCCCTGTTTGTGTGACTACTGTGATCCAGGTCAGTGGGGTCGATGGAATCCAACATGCATTGAGCGCAGGTGTTGGTACATGAGGAGTCTTCCCAGTTCATAATGGAATAGTTGAGAGTAGCCATTATTATGGTTCTGTCTCAGACCTAATCTTCTCCATTATAGCACAATATGACAGTTGGGAAGTCCGCAGACTGGTGGGTGATCTGTCTCAAGGTGCATTTTGAATTCCACTTTGTAACAAAGGTAGTTCTTAATGCATCTGATGTTATGCAAGTGCAATTAGCATGGGGGTGTACATATACTTCAGGAATATGGACACACCTGAGGCCCGTGTGTTCCAATAAAGGATAATGGGCAAGAGGTGAGGTATGTGTTATAACATGTTCATGTAGGTGTGCTCCCTGGAGCACTGAAACATGTCTCAGCCACTGCACAGATATGTTCTCCATGTTAGGGATTGACATATGTGTGTCCATATAGTGTTTCTGACATGTATTATTGTGTAGCGAGACCCACAGTTTATTGCTTTTCTGTCCCTGTAACAGCAGTGGACCCTCACTTGAACCGTGCAAGATGAAGGCACTATAGGGGAAGCATGAGCCCTAGGCAGTGTCCAGATTCCAAGGGGTGACAGGTGCAGTCCCTGTCTGGCAAAGCATCATGGTCTGTCAACTATGTTATCCCAAGACGACAGATACTGGATAACCTGTGACATGCACCACTACACTAGACAATTGTGGAATACAATCCTTTTGTCCCTGTACTGCAGTATCACTCTGGACAATGGCAGAATGCTACCCAGGCCTTGGGACATACCTGCATGGGCTACAAGACCTGACAGTTCCTACATGTGTTTCCGTGCAGTCCAGGCTACTGCATCACAGGTCCTGCACAACAACATGGAATATGCCAGAGCCATGTGTATAGCTCAAAAGGTGGTCTGAGTGTATGAGTATGTGGCTAATCATGGCAGACAAGCAGCTGACAGTATGTATGCCCTCGTATAGGTCAGTGTGTAACATAGTGCTAGAGTTTGCTTTCACAAATGAGTACTGTTGGGCATGTTTCCAGTCATGTGTTCAGAGGTGTGGCACAATTATGCAAACTATGTCATACAGTTTGTGTATTTCGGTGTCTGTCTCTTCCTGTTTGGGGGGGGGTCACTTGTATGGCCGGATACTTAGACGCATCTGTGAATGTGTGTGATTTCTGGTTGTGTGTGTGGGTGTCCTTACTGTGTTCTGATAAGGGTATGTGTTGGTTGTGTTGATGAGCTGCATGTGTTAACCTACACCTCATGACTGTCCAGTCCAGTCATGGCTGTATACTGGGCTGCTTTTCAGCTTACTCCTGTAGCTGCATCCCAAACAATGTGTGGGGCGTGGTATTAGGTGGGTCTGGCAGTGTACATGGCATAGAGATTACATTCCCCCAGGATGGCCACATACACAAAGCTGACATTAGGAAACACCAGTAGCTGACTAGTGGACATACCTGTATGAGCAGTCAGTACTACAAGTACCAAGTACTGTATTTAGTTTACGTATTGCCTATGAAGATGTTTTACACAGTGATGCACACATGTAAATATTTGTGTTATGGACATGATAACACTGGCTATTATGGAAACACTGTAGCTACCTTTAGCAGCAATCCTCCTCTGAGGAGCACATCACATCCTGTTAGTTGATTACAGATGATGCAAGTGTCTACAGGTCTGTTTCCTTCTCTGAGTATATACTCACATATCCACCAGGACCATGAGCTCTGTTGGGCACAGACACCCACTCTCCAAACAGAGTCATGTATCAATAGGCTCTGATGCCACTATCAACATGATCAGGATATAATCAGATAGTGTGAGCCATCACCTATGATGTGGCTATTACACATGGACAGCTGTGTCCTACATCTTACACTCCTACTGCAGATGTTACACTGGAGATAAATATGATATGCAACCTGTTTCATTACCAGTGCTGTGCACTACCTTGCATACAGGATGTGCAGGCAGCTGTTAGGTCGGCAATGAGAGGTTGGGCTGCACAAACCTGGTAGTTCAACCAGTGTGTCTGTACTCTCAATATCTACTCTATGTAGGTGTGCACATAACCATTTGGCCCAGCCCTGTAGCAAGGGTCACTACACATTTGCATAACATGTACACATGCACAGCTGTTATTGCTTGCAAATGATAGTAGAGAGGTGGATATTACATGTGTTATGTGCATGGATAGTTACCTGGCTCTTCCAGTTATCTTTGCTATCATGCTGCTAACCTGTCAGATGAATACTAATGCTATGTATCCTGTCATTGAGTATTGTAATTGCCAATAGACATAATTACTTTTTGCATAACATAACAGAACTGCTATGTAGAATAGAATACAGATCTGCCTAGAATACTGTACATTACACAGTTATTGGCACAATATCCCACAATGCACACCATATTTGCACGGTAAGCCCACCATTAACATGTTCATCTTACTTATACACCCATACATATGTCGACTGTTACAATATATCGACATATACTATCCCCTGTTATAGCACATACTTGTTGGACCAATCCTGACACTGACAGTGGCTGGAAGTGAATTGGTGGGTTCCAAGCCCATATCATCCCTTGTAGTGTATGTGGAGTGTGCCATGTGACCTACAGCAGTACATACATAGAATACTACAAGCATTACTACTGCTCAACAATACATCACTATAAGATAGCTATTTCCACTATATGCATTGATTACAATGTAATTCTTACAGTACAGCTACTACATACACAGACATACTACATGTTATACATCCCGTTTTAGTAATCGGAGGTGTTATTAACTAGTGTAATACCCATTTTCGGTTCGTCTTTCAGTGTTTTGTGCTGTCCTACAAGTAGATACTGATGGTTTGAATGTGTGACAAGGCAACCTTTTATAGTTACAGATCAGTAACATGTGCTATCCCAATGAGCAATTGGTGTTCCTAAGTAGGAAATTACATGCACATCAGCTGTGCTGCTACTGCCTCAGCCAATACCATGGCAAAAGTGGAGTATAATTGAGTACTCCACGTGTGCGTTGTCCCTTTGCCTTACTTGTGAGGAAGACAGCGTGGAAGTTTTGTTTGGAATCTATTGCAACAATTGTATGGAGACGAACAGTAATATATTGTGTGTAATGCCTAGAGGAGTTGGTCTAAATGTGAGTAATGCTGTTATATTTCTGAACATTGATACTTGTGCAGGGTTTGTCTGTACCTAATACTTCTGCATATGTTTCAGTCTGGCCAGGTTGTTTGATCAGCTCAAGGCTGCATAGCTATGCATATAATGTTAGGGGGTTTACATTGTGCTTACCAGACATATTTAGTTTGGTGTTACTGTGTATCATACTGTGCTAATAATCAGTACTCGGTAAAACATCCTGGTGTATGAACCTTTCAACCCTCTGAAACGGGATTAGTTCATACAAACCCTGTTACATCAGCAGCTGTTCAATTGTACAATGGCAACTATTTCACATAGGGCCATGTTAGTGTGCCTGTGTCCAGGTATGTTAAGGGTTCAGCAGATGTTGTACAGTATTTGCATAATTGGTTATGGTATGACAGTATGTATTGATGTAATTATTTTGGCTGTGGGGTAGATGTTGGTGGGTGTACATAGCACATACAGGTGTGTAGGAACCCCTTTTATACAATGTCTATATGTGTGTGGGTGTTCTTTCCCTATGTGAACACCTATCCCTTAGTGGACTAATACTATGGTAATTGCAGGCTGATTCATTAAGGCACTAGTAAATGTTTCCTGTATAGAATGCAGGTACTGTTAGTCCTTAAATCCTTTTGGCAATACATCGGAATGTAATAGAGATTTGAAAAATGAAAGCTGTCTGTGTAATTCTGTCATGGATATTTGCAGTCATTGCAGTTGTTTTGGTGATTGCGTCCATAGAACATATTTTTAATAGTGTATTGGCATATACTCTTCATATGTTATGTTCATATTGTTTGGGGGGGACAGAATGTGTTATTGCTATGGTCTATGTTATACTCAGATATGACCACTTTGGATGCTGTTCAGACATGTATGTCTGTGTATATATATATATATATATATATATATATATATATATATATATATATATATATATATATATATATGTGTGTGTGTGTGTGTGTGTGTGTGTGTGTGTGTGTGTGTGTGTGTGTGTGTGTATGTGTGTGTGTGTGTGTGTGTGTGTGTGTGTGTGTGTGTGTGTGTGTGTGTGTGTGTATATATACATATACATATATATATATATATATATATATATCTATATATATATATATATATATATACATATATATATATATATATGTGTGTGTGTGTATGTGTATATAAATATATACTTTATTGCATACGTTTATCTAGTTTATAGAACTGCAGTGGTGGTGCTGCGGTAGCATTGTCACCTCCCAGTAAGACGTTGCCCTGTTCGTTTCTCAGCTAGAGCATCTTTTCTGTGGAGACATGCGTGAATGGGTGTACCTTCATTGAAGGTTGTGTGTCAGGCCGGCAACTCGGCACGTAAAAATCTACTGCCACTCATTAGTGGAGCGGAGTTCCACTGTGGCGACCCCTCACCGGGAAAAGCTGAAAGACACAACGACATTGCATATGTTTATCTGTACTTCCATAGATGTGTAGATGTTTTTAACCTATCTATATATCTACATATATATGTAGACCTGTATATATCGACATGTCTCTATGTATCTCTCTCTCTCTATATATATATATATCTATATATGAGCATACAACTTTAATTGGGTACATGGCGGGTTGTCCTATTTCAGCACATTCCTCCCTTTTGTGCTTTAACCTGTCTGCATACACAAGTGGGATAGATACTTTCCAGGTAGCTTAATGCTAGGTTACGTTAAAGATGGAGTACATAGCTGTGGGTTCTACTCCTGGAAGGTGTTATTATTTTACCTTTCAGAGTAGGCACTGGTAGGGAAAGTTTGAATAACACACATTTACGCAGTTGTGAGCAGGTTTGCCCGTGGTCTGCATGACGTTAAGAAAAGGTCAAACATGTTTCAGTGCCGCTTACCATCACACAAACACGTGGATACCCTCTTACACTGCTTAAGAGTGCTTTAATCCACCTGAATCCAAAAGCCCTTATTCTGGTCCTCAAAATAACCTAACAGCCCTAGAACCCGGGACCATGAACACCACAATCACTGACTTTTCCACTAAGGCATCTGAAATACGTAAGAATGTTATGGTGTTTAGCATATACATTGTACTACAGACATTCCTCACTACTGAAAACAAATGTGACCGTCAGTTGGTGTACAGATGTTTGATACATGTTAATGTTCGTATGTTTGTGAAAGTAGGTGTTGCAATGTGTCATGACAGGGTGTATTATGAATGAGTAAGGTTCTTGCTTTGTGTCCTTTTTATATTCTCCCCATACTCCATGTATGCCCCTCCAGTTCACTTATTGGACATCAGACCCAGGCCCTTCTTGATGCATGATTGCATTATCCATCATTCCTCCCCCACCCCAATCTTCACATACACAACAACCACCCCTTCTATGGTGAATTATTTTAATATTAATTGTTATAATACCAGAGCTGCATGTGTTTTGTGTACAGTCCAATTTCTTTGGAGTGCTTCTGTGTCACTAAGTGTGTTCATAGATGTTTATATATATGGCTGTTGATGTAACTGTATAATATATATATATATGTCTATGTGCAGACATCACTGACATATACATATATACATATATATATATATATATATATATATATATATATATATATATATATATATATATATATAAGTATTAGTTTGTAACAGTAATACATCTGTAGACTGGAATGTGTTGGTTCAAAAACTATAGTACATTACAATTTACTATGTACACAAAGTCACTGTCCCATTTGTGATCATTACAGTGAAATGCATATGGTATGAGGTGTAGTCTCAAGACCATGAAGCATGTGTACACCTTGGATGGCTTAGTGGTACATCCCATGACTATAGTGTGCATGGTCCAGGGTTCAACACCTGCGATGCTTTACAAATGTTTTTTACTGTAGAATAAGGCTCATTTAAGCAGTTGTAAGCATGTTTAAAAGTGTTTGTGTGACATTATAGCAGTGGTTAAACACAGTTAAACAAACTTTGTAACATATATCATGTGCACGCAAACACGGCCACATCCGCTAACTACTCTGGATATATACATGTCAGTGACGTAACATCTTACTATGTGCTGACATAACATTTACATTCTCTGTTGACTGTACTCTCCTGCACACATGGGTTTATATGAGTGATTCGAATGTTTATTATACAGATGATTACTACCTATATATGCAAACTGTATTTAAGGTATACTTTTGCACATGATAAACATCCCTGCCTTTATCGGGATTGTATCCTCGAATGCACAGATACTATGCAGATGCTGTAACCATTACACTGTTGACATTATTGTTGCTTCGGCCTATTTCCTGTTTAAATGATTTCTTTGTGTAAGCTAGGCTAAGCAAAGGGTGGGAGCCCCCAAACTCACTGAGCTTCAAGTACTCTTGGAATAACAACATATAACAAATATACTGTGAGACAATACATTACATTCCTAACTACATTAGGCATAGCCCCTCACTGACACACTTCAAGAGAAACTTTGTTGTGTGAATGGGTAACAGACTATACATCCCTGGGATCATGTGTCCCAGAACCATACAGCCAGGGGGTGGGGGAGCCTGTCCAGTTTGATAGCTACAAGACCTGTTGGGGGAATTGAATGGTGTTTAATTGCCACATTAACATGCCCTCTTTACATCACTAAGTGCCCCTATCACCCTCCACAACCCCAGTCTTCAACAGCTTCCAGCAACTCTGCCTGGAATTGCTTCATTGGCTATGCTTGACAGAGGCTCAGTTACTTCATCAATGGTGCAGGGAAGGCCAACACACTGTTGCTATGCTTCTAATTGCCCTTGGGCTGATAGGTAGTAGGCTATCTGTGAATCTCTAACGTGCAGGCCATCACAGCCATATGTAAATAAAAAGACCTTCAGATCACATATACAGTGTGAACTCACCATGTAGTCAGGAAACAGTTGAGTACAGCAAGAACATACAGAATACTGATACTTAGTCACTCCAAAAGCCTATCTTGGAAGCTAGAAGACTTGTATAAGTTTAAGGCTTTCTATTGCTTACCAGTAGGTTACCTACAGGGGAGATGAAAAACAAGCACAGATGGGGAACATGCATGCAATGATACCATACCTGCCTATGTGTCAGCCTTACACTTTGAAATACTGGCCAAGGCTATTGGCGCCCCCATGGTGCCTTATTTAGGAGAGTCTCAAAGGTGAATACCAGCTCTGTAAAGAGCACAATAGCAGATTCAATGAGGATTATTCTGATCACAACATGCATGCACTCACAGCTGTCCTCAGGATGGACAACATCAACAACTGTGCATTAACTGAAATCTGTCTTAAGGCTCCTGAGAGCACACCAGCACTACCAGACTACAACCCATACCACACATTTCAGCCACAGAACATGGACTGACAGACATGGAGGGGCTGTATCCATATTCATCAGGGATACCTACACCTCCAGGTTAGTGGGGCAGCATGATACCTCTGTGATCATCTATGTACAGCTAACATCAGCCACAACTGCAGTGTGGAATGTGGTCTGCTACAGATCACCCTCCATGACCCAGGACCTCCACTCCACCTACCTTGAGACAGTGGAGAACACGACAGTCCTAACACACACCCTGGCATTGGTCGATGTCAACTACCATACCATTAACTGGGAAATGTACTCCGGTACTCACTTCCAGGACCAGCGCTACCTGGAATGTATCACCTCATATGCCCTGTACCAGGCGGTAACCACCCTAACGTGGGGTGGAAACTACTAGATGTGGTCATCACCAACATGGGTAAAAGGTGCACCACAGTGGAGGTTAACTGGTCACTGGTTAGATCTGACCATGAACTATTCACTGTTTTCACACCCTAGTATCTCCACCACCAACGGATACCACAGTGTATACCTTTCCTACAGCTAAATTTACACTACTAGTGACAGGGGCGGGGGGTTTCACAGCCCCCATGCTAAGGGGGAAACACTGCTCAAGATACAGACAGATTTACAAATGCAGTCTATAAGCATCTACATGGATGTATGGATCATGCCATCACTGGTAAACCAAGATTCACTCTTCCTAGACAAGGACACCGGTCTGGTGGACCTCGGCAATAAACAGGCTATACTACAGAAGTAGGACAGTGTTCCAGACACACAGCAAATCCCACGAAGGGCAGACATCCGTGACCACTATTAATATGATACGTAGGTCCCTTCTGACATCATTCAAGGCTAACATCAGCAGGAGAATATGCAAGGATTCAAAAGATAACCACAAAGCCTTCTTTGGCTATGTCAAGGATCGATGTGGTGATTCACAGATTTGCACTGTGCCAGTGAAATATAGCACACAATATGCTGACCCTACTGATATTGCCAACATCCTTGCAGATACATTCGGTGCATACTTCACCCCCTAAAGAGCCCACAACACTACCTGAAAGGTACAGTATCCCAACCATCGGAGACACACAGGTGGAAATGGCCCTCTCTAACAGCAGAACACAGCATCAGTGGAGGCAGATGTTGACCCAAACTGCATCTTGCAAACTGTACAAGACAACCTGCCCCCCACCTAATTAAGCATTCCTACCTCAGCCTCTCCACAGGCTACATGCCCATACAATGGCACGTGGCAACGGTTATTCCACTCCATCAAGGTGAAATCACAACTGACCATGGTAACTACCACCCCATAAGCCTGACTAGCCTGGTCTGCAATGGTATGGTTTGCACTCAATAACAATGACATTGGTAACCTTCGAACATGTGAACCAACCCAAGTCAGTTTGGTTGAGTGCAGTTCATGCCTACTGAACCTGTTTGATGTCTTACATACAGTCACCAAGACATTAGATGATGGGGTGGTGGTTCACACATACTACCTGGACTTCACCAAGGCTTTTGACACCATTCCCCACTGAGGTATTATTGATAAACACACCAGCCTGTACATTCACTCATACATCACAGGTTGGGTTTCCAACAGGCTTACACACAGAACCCACATGGTACGACTAGCGGTCGCCAGGTCCAACTCTTGAACAGTCACGACTGGTGTCCCACAGGACGCAATCCTGGAAGCCCTACTGTTTGGCATATAGGCAAACACAGATGGAGCATGGCAGACCATGTTTGGCAATGATTGCAAACTGGGAGCCATGATTGATAGTCCAGCTGACACAAACATCCCTCAAGGGGCCTTACAGAGAACATCACAGGGTACCAACAACACGGCCTTCAGCCAAGTGCCACTAACTGCATGGTCATTCCATTGTGGAACTGGCACCCACATATTAACACATGAGCAGCATCCACTTTAATACAGATGAGGTAATGGGGTATCCGGGGACTAAGGTAGATAGTGATCTCCCCTTTGACAATCATATCTCCACAGTAGTTAGGACATCCTTCTATGTAGGTCATCTGATTACTAAAGGATTCCCATCTAGACATACTGGGGTTATAGTGCCCCTTTACTCATCACTCATCAGTCCCATCAAAGGGTATAATAACCCATGTGGGATGTACCTTTGAGAACATGTCCAACAGCTGGGGGGGGTCCATGAATGTACCTCACCAAGGGGAATACTGTCCTCCAACATATGGCCTATGCAGCCGGACTGAATAAATTCCTGCTTTACTCAGTGGCATCTCGTTTACCCAGAGATGATCTCCGCTGGCCTGTCGAACTCAGGCTTGATAGATATGCTCCACCTATGTAAATCCATGTCACAGTGAGCCACACACTGTAGTGAGCTGACCTTGCCACAACAATAACCGGAAGATGCTGGAGGGACAGCTTCCTGTCACAGACACTCCCCATACTTTGGAACAACACCCCTAACTACATTATACAGAACCCCTCACTAACACTCTGCAAGAAAAACCTTGAAGGATGGATGGGAAACAGTAGATGCACCCCAAGGGATCCTGCCACTGGCTCTGCTCCACAGAGGGATGGTTAATGAATCAATGGGGTGGCAAAAGCTGACATATTTTGGCTGGCCTTATGAATGGCCTCTGGCAGTTGGCCAAGTACCTACCTATGAATCTGTACATACAGTATCTGCATATGCTAATAGCTTAATTTACTGTTCAGGTGTTGACTTACCTTGTGCCAATGGCTGTTGTGTGTGCAATAGTTGAGGGCTGCCTATGTTGGATGCACACAGTAGACTGCCTATACATGACAATTTACAGGTAGTCTTGTGTGTGTGCCATCAATTTTTACTGTGTGTGCAGGTGGAGAAAGGTGTCAGTCCCTAGGTGCCTACACTGTCAGTGTGTGTGCTATACGTTCCCTCTTTGCCAAGGCATGGGCATACTGGGCATGCCTCTGTCTGCCTACTGGGGATGGTTCAGGGTGTTCGTGGTCTGAGTACCTCTGTGCCTGTGGTGCCCTTGGCAATGGTGGTGGGCTGTGAGGGCCTTCACCATTCTTTCCCTGCTGCAGCTGTTTCCACAGGACCATATTGTGAAGCATGGCACACATTATGAAGATGTGGGCACATGTGCCGGTAGAGTACTGCAAGGCTCCACCAGATATGTCCAAGCAACGGAACCGTGATTTCAGCATCCCAGACACATGCTCTATGATGATTCTGGTTTGTGCGTGTGCCTCATTATGGCGTTCCTGCATGGGTGTGTGTGCATTTCTGATGGGAGTCATCATCCACGGTTCCAGTGCATAGCCAGCATCCCCCACCAGGTGGCCATTTGGGATGTCCCTGCTGGCAAATAACCGATACAGCTGTGAGGCATGCCAGATGTGGGAGTCGTGATAGTTTTCAGGGCTGCCAGCACACACATCCATGATAATGCCCTGGGCATTGTACATGACCTGGCAGTTGATGGAGTGGTATCCCTAGTGGTTTATGTAGCGCCTACCCTGCTCACCGGGTGGTGACATGATGTGTATGTGCGTGAAGTCTATTGCACCCAGTACCTCTGAGTATTCTGCCACATGGTGGAAGAGATGAATATTGCTGGACATCTCCTGTGTTCGGGGGAAGTATATGTTCTCATTAGCATGTGGTAACATGGCATCTGGTGCAGTACCCTGGATGCTGATGTCTGTGAGATACCCATGATATCCCCAGTTGGTCTTTGAACGGTACCTGTAGCTAGTATTCTCAGGCTTACACATACCTTCATATCCACTGGGATGGATTCCCCTCTGTTTGCTCTGGCTCTGAACCGTGGCAGGCACAGCTCCACAAGTTGCTGTTGGGTGTCCCTGTCCACCCTCTAATGCTTTACTATTTCCAAATCATGTCGCCCCTCATAGGTTACCCTGGGTCTGAACACTCTCCTCTTCCTCTGGTGCCTATGGTGGTCATGTGCATCATCCTCCACACCACCTTCAGTCTCCAACACATGTTGGTGGATCAAAGCTATGGCAGCCCCTAACATGTACATAATAAAAGTTCCCTGTCTGTATGCACCACTGGTGCAGAGTTTATGGGAATACATAAATGTGTGTGAGGTGCTTTCACACTTTATAGTATTGTGCTATGGATGCTGCTGATAAAAGTGGGTGTGTATGAGCTATTCCACTGCTGCGTGTCTTAATTATGGATTTTGCAATGAGTACTGTGGAGATCTACTTGCCTGCCTTGATTAATCTGTTGCCCTTTAATTCACTTTTAGACCTGGATCCCCTCCCATTATCAGGCATGCATCCACCTGCCGTCTTTCTTGTTTTGTACTTTCCCTACCCAGTCATGGCGAAATGTGCCTTGTAGCTGATATACTGCATATCGCCTTTGTTCTGCTTTGACACTTTGCTGGTTTCTTTGCAGTACAGCCCCTCCCCTTCCCTGTTCTGCACGTAGCTGCTTGCAGCCTTGTTAGCTGTTATCCATGGCCCTCTGTAAGCTCTTAGGTGTTAATTAGTCATTTGTACTCCAATTTCACTGCGGCAGCATTTCCTTATTTCTTTCCTATATCGTTCCTGTTTCAGCTGCAGTGTACACAGCGCATACCCGTTTACCGGGTTTACGTGCATTTTCTTCTCCGTTCACATGCATATTCGGTTACTTTGTGTACTCTCAGCTAAGCACAGCTATGGGCAATTCGACACATCCCTATCCTGCAGCTTTGCCTAGCTAGGGGCAGACCGGTTTAGCAATGCTCCAATGTGCTTACAGCAATGGCAACACACCCCTCTCTTGATGTCATCTTTATCTCAAGGGCTCACCTCGGTGTTATAACACTACGCTGTGAGGTGCATCCTTACACCAGCGGGGAATCTGCGATTCACTATTACTCCTCTCATTTGCATGGCATTACCTACTAATTCCTAGCTACTGCTCATAAAACTGTCACTGCCCCTTAGCAACCCTTGCGCCATGAGTATGGTGTAGCATGCCTGCCATTGACTATTATGGGGAAATCGTGATATGTGTTTCATTGCGGTTTTATTCTATATTTTTATATATTCCTTGCGATCCCCTTTGCGCACTGCTGCCCTGCCCTTCCACATCGCGAAAGTGCGACTATATATATATTAAATGTTAATTTTATATTTTGTACATGTTTTTTTTATGCCAATGGCTATATATTTAGCCATTGACATATAGTAACAATATAATACATGTGTTTGGTCAGTTGTCATGGCTCCGATTTTATGTTTGCAAAAATGTAAACTGATTTCTACGGTTTACATTTCTGCATGCTTACACTAAGCCTGCACCACTTCCTGAATTGCTACATACCTTCATTTGCATGCTACACTGCTGCACATGAGGTAATTAGCAAACAAGGCTCAGGAGTTGTGCGTGCATAGCGTACGCAGGTAGTGCATGTGGGAAAAGCTCGTACCTGAATCGCTCGGTGGCCATCTTTGGTGTTACAGCACCGATGCTACGCCTGCACCTGGTGCAAGCTTCATGATTCCCAGGGATTGTTTTTTTTTAGACATCTTCCCCAGTTTCCTGAATCACAATACCCACATAAATTTTAATATTTATCTTCAGATTTTTTTTTATGGGGCAAGATGCAACACAGAACGCATAGAAGGAAGTTAACTCTACCAGTGACTGATGATATAGGTCTCCCAGATTTTATATGATATCCCAAAGCCATTGCAAAGTGTCAATATATTAGAGCATGCCTACATCTTGCATCATTATGGGTGGATTCATTGTATAGTATTTTAAAAGATATATGGAGTATTAGGACGCTGTTTGATAATACCATCTTTTGGGATCCATTTAGCTGGGAAAAGTGAGCTGAGACTATTTTGTGAAATTGGGGTATCTTTTCTATGGAACTGTTATACTGCAATCAAATATAGGAGTGCAGGTAGATAAGACTCCAGTCTTCTGGTGTCAGTGTGAAAGAGTGGAAAGTGGTTTATACAGGATGTATGGGATCTTAAAGCAAATGAAATGTTTAATTTCAACGAACTATTGGCTGATTTTCAAAGTCAAATGTTATGATGTTAGCAATATTTGCAATTAAGAAATGTCTTACATAATCATAAGGTAAGTAATGTCATCCGATCCAACCTATTCTTCCACTGGTACAAAAATGGAAGATGAAGGTTCTGGATTTTGGAAGCAGATTACCTATATATTATATGGCCATGCCCAATTTTAATGGATTTGTGGGAAATAATTGATAATGTATGTTGGTCAACTAGAATACAACCTCTGCATAGAGGAAGCAGCTGGGTTTTCTGTACTGGGTATTATCCCATCCCAGTTCAAAGTAGTGAATTTGACACATGTGTGGGTAAGAGATGTATGTTTAGTCTTGTTTAGTTTCCTATTTATGCATTGTAAAGCACCTCCACCGCAGTGATAAAACCAGTCTCTTCAAAATGGACCATGTTGGGGTCATTCGAGAGCTACAGAATTCTAGGTGGACAATACGCATTAAAACCATACATTCACGCGTATATATGCGTGAGTAAGGTTAGTAAAAAGTAGTAGTTGACAAAAACTGTTGAATGGAGTAGGTTACACCTGCATTCCTCTCACTGTGGTACCTGTAGTTTTCTCAACATTCATGTGTTTCTTATATAAAAAGTTGAGGGTGGCACTATTACTAACCTGTAGACAAGTATGGAAGTAAAAGGACAGTATATCCAAATAAAACTATAATATTCTCTGAGTCAGATATATAGGGTAGAATTGCATTTATTTGGTTTTGAGTGGACTGAGTGCACAGTGCCATCCTTTTTCTTAAAATGAAATGATGACTCATATTTAGCTGCATCAGGTTGATTTATATATATATATATATATATATATATATATATATATATATATATATATGTGTGTGTGTGTGTGTGTGTGTGTGTGTGTGTGTATGTGTATTATACATGTATACATTATATGTAGAAAAGAGAATTTTAATATATGGCTTTAGCATTTTGCCTTGTTTTTTTCTTCTGTTTTTTTTTTTTTCTAATATCTGTCTTAAATTAGTAAGTAATATGATGTTATGTTAAGGGTAGAGTTTCAAATGTCTATGACTTATTCTTTATCTCTGGGGATATTTATTTTATCTGACTGGTTGCCGTGTCTTCTTTTTGAGATTTCTAATGGACTGGATCATGAGTCAAACTGCATGGTTATATTGTAATACTGGATTTAAGTTGATTTATAAGAATATTACAGTGAAATAATTTTATATGAAAAAAACTATCATTTTCATCTGACAATGGCCCATATATCTGATGCACTTTTCACAGCCATATTTAATAATAAAGTTATTAAGCTTTTTTCTTTTTTTTTTTTCTTTTTGCTCACTTGTTACATTCAATGCAAGGACATAATTAGAACATCTGGCAGCAAAACATTTCTCCTTTGAACAAGACCATGAGAATCACTGTCAGTATATGGGGACATCTGTATTTGAAGAAACATGGTTTTAATTTAATTATGTCTTTTTCTTGACACAGGTTCATATCTAAATATACTGTAGTTTATTCAGTGAACAGAGCAACAATGCATTATGACTCTGTATTTGTTTCTTATTCTCAATGTGTTGCAATGCTTTTACACAGGGTTCAGTGCCTTCATTGCTTGCTTTAAATTTGTCTCTCCTAGACACCACCTTCAGAAGTCTACAAACTTTTGGTTTTGACTGAAAAAAAAACTTCCTCTACTGTTTTTAGTTAAGTGTCATCTTTTACATTCACCTTTGCTAACATTAACTTAGGGAGAAATTATCTGGTTTTAATGTCTCAGACTAAGAAGTGTCACCCCCCTCCCCAACTGGAGTGTCAGTATTGTAAAACGAATTTGGGCACTGGTGTAGGAATAGAACCCACAGCCAAACTAAACATAACATTTCAAATCACACAGCTCCAGGAGATTTTTGAGGATATTGGTTCTCTAAGTAAGAGATATGGAGTGAGCTGCCCAATGACAATGACTGGAGGAAATGTACACTCACACAGAGTATATTGGCTTCTCACAAAATGGAAGCATAATCATACATGATAGAGCATAAATACAGACAACCACTGAAATATCTGTCCATAACAAAAGTATTGTGTCCTGAAATGTAAGAAAGCCATAGAGCTATACCACTCTTGCTGTTGAAGAGGTGCCATACATGACATTGTGCAAGGACCGCTAGAAGTGCAAAATGAGAAACATGTTGCAAATCAGCTATAAGCATCTCCAAATCAGGCAGTGTCCAGGAGCAGTTATGTACATCCTCACCATAGCGGCTGAGATAGGTCCCCCACCCTTTTCCCCTCTTTTGACCATCCCCCCTCACCAAGAACTGTTTTGAGCAAAATCCACATGACTGCCCTTTCCCCAGGATGGGCACATACATCTGTCCCTACCAGTGCATCATACACCTAAGCTGAGAATTGAATCTTGATTGGCAGGACTGTAGTCATGGTTGTATTTCCCCTAGACCATGTCTCTGGCTTTTATGTGCACTGCATATCTACTGTTGCAGGTTATAGCACTGGATATAAAGAAGAAGTATAATTTCCATTTCTGACTAATCATTCTGTAAGCCTACAACATAAACTGATAGCAATGCACATGTCATATCTATCTAAGAGGTTATGTTTGCTTTTGCAGTATTGCCAAACATTGTCTGTAGTTTGATCACTATTTTCAGTGTTCCAAAGCAGTAGATACTATTTAACATTAGTAGTAAGGCCTATTCAGGGACATATGGCTCTCCTCTGCTAGGAGGTATGGGTGCTATCCATGAAAGGTAGATACTGAAGTATATTACTCAGCAATAGCTACCCTACTGATGTGAATGGGTCATATAGGTGTGCTGTCTGTCAAATGGCTCTAACACATCATGACCACTTCTTAAATCAATCACAGGACTTTGAAAGTAACTGTAACAGGTGCCAGCAGATAGTCTGGATGGCTGTTCATCATTTCTGCACATCGAGTTACATGCCACAAGTAGTGGCATCAGAAGTACTGCCAGGTGTTCTGATAATATTACACAATGCATTGCATGCAATCAGACATAAATACATGGGGACTCAATTAAAATACTCAGATGTGATTCTCAAGTTATATATGATACAACAGATGCTACAAACCATATGTAAAGCTACTGTTTTTTTTTTGGGGGGGGCATGGATTCAGAACAGCCCAAGGCCCAAGGTACACTCAATCTGACACTGAAAATGCACATTAATCCCACACCATCCAGCAGTTGCAGCTACTTTGTTGACCTAGTTCATCTCATATCACTGAATGTGATTAAAATGGCCACAATATTACATTTCAAATTTGTTTCACACAAATACACAGAAGCCACAGCAAAGCATGCTAACTTACTTCACACAAATGCAGACTAGTCCTGTTAAGCTGGACTAATAACTGTTAAATAAGCAACAAAAGGGTATGTTACTTCCATCCACAGACAGCCTTACCCTTTAGCCACTTTGTTGACAGTGTTCACCCCAAATGTTTGCTCATGATATCAATAATGACCATAGAAAAACACAGCAAAATATGTCAACATACAAATTAAATCTTGATTCCTTGCATTAAATAGCTGCCTTCTTTTAGAAAATATTATTCCGTGATGTTGGCTAAAAAATATTGATACGCATGTCCAAGACATTGATAGTAACACTCTCCAACTGACAGCTTTTTTAAAGTTTTCTTGCAAAATCTCATTTAAAAAATGAATTCTCATATAACTTGCTTAATCCATTTCAGGGCTATGTTCCTGTACTTTGTATGGACAAGGCACGGAAGCCTATTCTGAAGTGATTGAAAACTATTGGAGGGTGCAAATACGTGATATGCAGATCTATGGGCATTTGGAGGACAGTCAGTTTGCTTACTGAATGCTTTTGAGATGTGTTAGGAAACTGGAACTCCTGGCTAAACCTACAATGATATAACAAGGGTGTGTGAATTCTACAGAGAAGGAATCCTAGCCACACACTCGACAGAAAAACCAAGTGCCAGAAGGGAGCAATGCTAACTGCTATGCTACTGTGGTTTACTGTATCCAGTTTCTATTTTTTTAAATATCCTGCCCTAAAATAAATTACAGAATGAATGAACCAGCTATTTACTTCTTTTAAGTTATATTATGTAGGTAGTGCTTTCCAGGTACTACAACTATAAAGTTTTGTATTAGAAATTTGAAAAAAAAAAATACAAACCAGGCCCACAGTTTACTTCTGATGATTTAACCAAAGGACATATTCTGCATTATTTACTCCTCCTAGGCACCAATCTGTGATAGTAGCAGTTTAAAATGAGAGATGATCCCTTTCTTTGTAAGTTGCATAGACTCATTATACTTAGAGAGAATGCCTATACGTTTCTCTACATCATGGAGAGTTCAAACCTGATGAGCAATCAACTGTTTGAGCTCAGCTGACTAACATTGAATCCCTGATTGATGTTTTCCATTAGAAATCATTGTTGGATCAGTTTCTAAGTGGATGGTGACAGTGGTTCCCCTATTAGAAGTTTCTCTTTTCTTTGCATTTGAATAACCACATAGTTGATATATACAGTTTTCTTTATGGTGGGGTGATTGCCACACTACATGGTATGCATTGGGGCTTGCCCTGTACAAAATCCACTAACTTTATTTTTTCATTGGTTGGAATTCCTTACCAGTTGAATTCGGTGCCCAAGGTTCTCATCAGGCTAAAACCTGATAAGTCATAGGAAAAACATGCCTTTAAGCTCTTCACACTATGGCAGATCACAAAACATGAGATCTTTGTAAAATATAAGTAACAGGATTCATTTTGTATTCATTGATGGTAGACAGCCATACACAGAGCCCAGCAATTGTCTTTCCAAAGGATGGATGTTTATTTTTGAGTCAGAAAGTATATCTGTCAGAAACAAATGGAATTATTTTCATTGGTGAATTTGTGACTTATAATTTTAAGTAATAATTCATAATATATTATCTTTATTTTTCTCTCTTAATCTTGTATTAACTAAACATTATATGTCTGTTAATATTATCATTCAAAGGGTCAAAGAATAGCTTGCCATTTTCCTCTACTGTTCCCTTTTCAGTGGCAACAGACTCTTAGGATGACCTAGAGAGGGATTTTGGAGCTTATCTCCTTGAGCCTCCACTGAAAATGGGCTGCTACTCACTCAGATTTTCCCAGTAATCAAGTGTCAATAAATAAATAAATGCAGTTATGGACACATTAGCTCTGGTATTTCTCTTGTTTTTATTTATCTCTTTGCAGATGACATCCTTATCTATTTAGCAATGCCACCCCAGGTATTGTCTCATACATGCCACATTCTAGAATTAAGTTCTTTAAGCTGTCATTGCATAGTCATATCATTATAAGACTTAGGCTGACATGTCACACTTAAATTCTAATTCAGGCATCTCTTAGTCTTTCCAAAGAGCTGTGCTGCAACTCTTGTTTTGGGGGCATCCCTATCGAAAGGAGTGCCATCCATGTCCATGTATGCCATGATACCCACAACAAAGTGGTGGGAAAGAAATGCTCTCTTATGTATACTATTGTATCAAAGTCAAGCAGTGAATCACATTAGTTATAGTGCTAATTCTTCATAAGAGGCAAGCTTTACTCTCATTGTTTTTTTCTTTAACGTGAGATATTTTACCTGTGACTACTGTACATGGGAATGCAAAGTTTGTTTCTATTTCCTGAAGGCCATGGTTGACATGTGCTAATGCATTTTGATACATTTATATTTATGTTTGAGATAGTTGTGGTGAGCTGTTGATTTTGTACTTATTTAACATATATTTGTGGTGGGACTGTACTACATTGGCTGCTGTATTTTGTTCTGTTTGTACTGGTATGTCATAAATTGCAGGTACTCTATGCTGTAGAAGGATGGCGATAATTTACCAGAGCACCATCTGAATGAATCTAGCAGGAAGCAGAGTGTGACAACTGGCATGAATGATTAAGACTAAGAGTTGTTAACAAACATCGACGTGTAGTTATTGGACTGATTTCCTTCACCTACTGTGTGATTTTAAACAAATCACTTAAGCAGCCAGTGCTCTTGGGAAATTGGACTAAATTACTCAATAGTGTACCTGTGAACCATGACTCAGTTTCCAAGAATTCAAGCTCTCATCCTAACTTCTGTAACCAGTAGGACAAAAACTAAAACTGCCATGTACAATTACCCTTGGAGATTATGTAATGAAACATTATTCAGCCTGAATATCTTTATTTTATACTATCTGTATTAGAAACAACTTTGTTCAGAATCATTCCCAGCAATTTGGAACATTTTTCCTCCTTTCCTTAGAAAATGATAATCAAAATTCTTTAAAAACAGCACCATTCAGTAATCTGTTTTACTTGGCCTTATGAAAGTGATTTGGCAAAGCCTCATGTTCACTTAACAAAAAAGGTCATCCTCATTGCTTAAATGTTGTGGGTAATGAACACTTTTTAGGATAGTGTTTAAATATGAATCCTCTATTTCTTCATAATGCCACTTCCCCTCCCATAGCTGACCCTCAGCTGCTACCAGATCTTCACATTGCTGTATATCTAACTATGCTTTTCTTTCCAGCCACTCTCAAAACATGTAGTGAGCTTGTGATCCCTTGCATTGCCCAAGCTATGCATGCTGTCTGTAAGTGAAGGTTTGCATGCATCCTGCTATGTCTGGAATCTGATGCAGACTTGGTGCATTGCCTTGCACCTGTTGGTTTCTTGGACAGGCTCCCCTTACCTAACAACCCTAAAACAGATACACTGGGTACAGGGAAAAAAAAGTGAGCCTTGGCAAATTGGTAGAAGATTAATCTTTTCTATACAGATTTAATGATTAACAATATTCAGATCTGTAAACATATCACTTGTTAGATATACGCTATGTATATTGATAAATGCAATTTTTGGTGTCTATGTTGACTATACACAAATGATTCACACATTTTACAGTGGTTTGTGTTAATCAGTGGCTCTATAATCTAAGAATTTTGAGGGATAGAGAACTTCTGGGAGCAGAGCTACTTAATTCTATTGTCTAAAAATTTTGAATTACTTGTAAATTCTGGGAGGATTGTAGATCTAAAGATTTTAGGGGATGTTTCATTTCTTGGAGCAGAACGTCTTGGCTGAGAATTCTTGGAATGCATGAGAGACTGTGAAGCATATACGGAAAGACTTTATATGCTCAAAATCCTGAAATATCAAATTTCAGAATCTCGAGCCTATAAAGTGGAAAGGCTAAAACAGCGAACACCCAGAATTGCGAAATTCAAAATCTCGCATTTCAAAGATGTTGAATTAGCTGTTCTAGTGTTGCACTGTGTTCATGGATTCAGGTAAGTGTTTATGTTTTAAGAGTTTTGGGTAGAGGCTGTAGTGTGTGTTAGTGTGTTTTGTTATTGTGGTGTGTGTATGTGCGAGGGGAATGTAGCTTGTGTGGTTGTGTTTTGTGTGTTTGTGTATGTAGTGTGACCTTGGAGTTAGTATATTTAAGTGGGGGGGGGCATAGGATTGGGTTGTGTGTTTGTGGGGAGGAAAGGTGTGTGTATGTGTATCTGTATGTGCTTGGTGTATGTGTAGTATAGAAGTCGCAATTTTGAATTTCATGCTGCCGGGTGTTCAATGTTTTAGCCTTTCTACTTTGTGGGCTCGAGATTCTGAAATTCGATATTCCAGGATTTTGAGCTTATAAAGTGAATCCATATGTGTGTGTGTGTGTGTGTGTGTGTGTGTGTGTGTGTGTGTGTGTGTGTGTGTGTGTGTGTATATATATATATATATATATATATATATATGTGTGTGTGTATGCATATATTGGGATATTGTTACTAAAGTCTGTATAATTTTTTGAGTTGTGGCAGTGAACAAAACATTTTTTTGTGGGTGACATTACTGGACCATAATTGCATTTAGTTCATACTAACATGCTTGCCCCCCAGATTTAATAAACTCCATGTAGGAGTAGTGTTATTCCTACACCGAGTGAATGCTGTCTGTGTCCGCATCTCCCTCTCGGTAGTGCACCTTGCATATTAATGATGGCGCGGTACTGAGGGGGAGCCGTGTACATGGATACCTAATCAGTGCTAGGGGGAATGTTACAGTAGTGTTCCCAGATCTGTAACATATCCCCTGTACCTCCAGAGTGCTGTACAACAGTTTCCAGTAAAGACACTGAAATGGAAGATGTGAAATGAATATCGTTTAGGGGGTGTGTTATAGTACCCGTAACATACCCCCTGCATTGTAAAAGTGCCGTACAGCACTAAATAAATGAAGAAAGTGTCCTCAAACATGTAAATAATAGAGTGAACTGTAATGTCATGTTGGGGGGGGTGATACAGTGTCTGTAACACACCCCCTGCATAGTAAAAGTGCTGTACGGCACTAAATATATGAAGAAAGTGTCCTCGGATACTGAAATGGAAGATGTGAAATGAATGTCATGTAGGGGGTGTGTTATAGTACCCACAACACACCCCCTGCATTGTGAAAGTGTCGTACGGCACTAAATTAATGAAAAGAAAGTGTCCTCGGACACTTAAGTAATACTGTGTACTGAATGTCATGTAGAGGACATATTACAGAATCCGTAACACACCCCCTGCATTGTAAAGGTGGCGTATGGCACTAAATAAAAAAAGCATCCTCGGACACTTAAATAATAGTGCAGTCTGTATTGTCATCTGGGAGGTGTGCTACAGCATCTGTAACACACCCCCTTCATAGTAAAAGTGCAGTACAGCACTAAATAAATGAAGAAAGTGTCCTCAGATACTTAAATAATAGTGTGAACAGTAATTTTGTGTGGGGAGGGGGGTGTTACCGTATCTGTAACATACCTCCTGCATAGTAAAAGTGCCATGCAGCACTAAATAAATGAAAAGAAAGTGTCCTTGGACACTTATTTAATAATGTGAAGTTTAATGGGTTAATTTTGAATTAATGGTTCTTTTTTTTTTGAGTGGGTTTGCGCAGCATTTTCCTCAGCAGTGCTTAAACATATCAAGAAGCTATATAGAAATGAATAGCTGAAATCTTCACAGCCATGTTAGCTGAGTGGTTAGAGTCACAGCTTTGCGTGCAGTAGGTGCACGGTTCAAATACCAAGACAGGCCATTCAGCTTTTACATGGGAAAGCATTTTTATATTAAATTTTATTTTATTTCTTGATGTAGTTAGTGATATGTGTTAGCCAGGGTAGTGTAGTTGGTTCAGAGTCCCAGTGTCAGTGGAGATATTAGTTGAAAACCACCATTTAAACACAGGTATCTGATACAGTACAGTCACACCCCAAGGTAATGTAATGAAACCACATGGGGGAGGTCATGCAAAGTAAAATACATACACTTAATAATAATGTATCAGTGATGAGTAATTAATATCCAATTCTATTTTTTTAAAGGAAAATGTTGTTTGCCCTTAGCTCAGTTCTACTAAGCAATGCTAAGCCAAGCTAAGCAGTGCTTAAACAGGACCTGTCTGAGCAATAGTTAACAATGCTCAAATCTGCTTAGCTGGTTTGAGCATTGCTAAGAAGTCCCATTCAAAGCAGTATTCAGCTCAGCTAAGTGGATTTGCACACTGCTAAGCACTGCTGAGCATTTGCAACTTTAAGCACTGCTCAACTCAGGTTAGCAAGTTTGTGCATTGCTGAGCTGTGCTTAGCAGTTTTGAAAATGGGCCAATTACAGCAAAGTGTGGCAATATGGCCTTATTTAAACTGCACAAGTGGGAATACAGGCAAACCTATTAGAGTTTGATCCCAGTAGGAACTATGGCGGGTGCAGGAGAGGGAGCACACTTTTGGTACAGAGCTGGGGCATATTGGAGTCCAGGGTCATGGCTAGGCTCATTGTAAAAGAACCATGATGACAGACTTCTGCAGGGTCAGTACCAGGGTTCACAATATAAGTCTGAGGCCTGTCTGACATGTGAGCTCACTAATCCCACTGGTATCCCCCACACTGGTGAGCAGGTCCATGACCATCATGATGACCTAAAACAGAGGAAGGGGGTGCTCTTTGCCCAATGGATCCAAGATGCTTGGGATCAGAATGCCCTAGATGTTCATATGCGAATTTAAGCATGGGTTTTTTTGAACAGGAATACATCTACAAAACATCATTTTTCCATCAACTTATTACAAGTTATAGTAGATTTATAGATGATCTGATTTTTTTGTGTGAAGGAGGGGAAACAAAATTTGACGATTTTATATGTGACTTGCAAAAGAATAGATTTAATCTTAAATTTGAGGGTGTACTAATTGGAAAAAAAGTATTGTTTTTAGATGTAGAGGTAGATGTATCAAAAGGATATTTACATACTAGGATACATAGAAAATTTGAGGATCAAGTCAAATATCTTAAGGCCACTACTTGCCACCCTCCTCATACCATATAAGCTCTTCCAGTTGGGGAGTTTATTAGGTTACAGAGATTATGTAATGATGTACAAGAATTACAACAGGAGACACAAAAAATGTATAATATGTTCTATTCTAGAGGATATAGCCAGCAAGTAATAGATAAAGCTTATCATAAAATGAATCTAACTGATATACAGGTATACAAAGGAACAGAGAAATGAGAAATTATGGTAGTAACATGACAATAAATAAATCCAATATGCAATTCAAATGACAATAAAACACTCAGTATTTATTAAACCAAAAAACAATCGGTAAGTGCTTTCATATACAAAGAACTTCTTCAGACCTGGTTGTCACACATACAAAATTTACATTTATAGTTTGCTCAAGTCACATGACCAAAAACATTAGCAGTGTTTTAACCCTTTCTTACATAACACTGCTTTAAAGTTTTCCATATCATTCATACCTAGTATTATATAATTCTTGTGCTTGCCGGTTGTTTTGTGTTTTAATAAATACTGAGTGTTTTGTTGTCATTTGAATGTGTGTTGGATTTATTACATTTACAATTGGAACTGTGGAGATTTAAATGACAATAAATAACTCAGAAATTTATTTTATAACATTATATAGTGATTTTACTGATAAGGTGGTTGAAAGGGTTAAATATTTTTGGAACTATCTAAAAAAATCTAAGGAAGCAAAAGACTGGCTACCAGAAAATTAAAAAATCTCATATAAAGTAGGTAGAAGTATTAAAAGTTTTATAGTTAAAGGAAGGTTAGTTAAATTAGAATCTAAATTTTATGATACACCCAAGAAATATGGACCTGAGGTCTGTGGTAAATGTAAAGCCTGTAAACATATAGTTGCAGGCTTTGATAGTATAAATGGGAGAACATTTGATAAAGGAATTTTTAGATGTGATACAGAGGGCATTATATACGTGCTTAAATGCCCTTGTAATAAATTTTACATTGGTGAAACAAAAAGACCTTTTAAAGTTAGATTATTGGAACACATTAAAGATTTTGAAAATGTCAAGATGTCTAGTTCAGTGGCAGAACATTTTTATCATGCACATCAGAGTCAGTCAAGGGGTTTAGTAGGTACAATTTTAGAAAAAGTGGTAGATTATTTGTATAAGAATATTAAAAATGTTCTTTTGTATAAGGAAGCAAGTTATATTTTAAAGTATGACACTCGGCACCACAAGGAATGAATGCCGATTTTAACTGGAGAGTTTAACTTTAAATAATTTTTTCTGTTCTTCTTTTGGCTTTTCCCTGTTAGGGATCACCACAGCGGAACTCCGATCCACTAATGATTGGCAGTAGATTTTTACGGTGCCAAGGTTCCAGCCCATTGTCAAACCTTCAACGAAGGCACGTCCATTCAATCATGTCTTTCAAATGCCACTTGACCGCAGGGAGGACATGCAGACTCCACACAGAAGGCTCTCCAGCTGAGAATTGAAGAGGAGAACCTCTTGCTGTTAGGCAACAATGCTACTGCTGCACCACTGCAGCTATACAGTTGAATAATGAGAATATTGGTTAGATGGATTAATGAGTGTATTATAAATATGGAGTGTGATGGATGTTAAGTATTCTCCTGTGAAGGCACAAGTTGAGACATCAGAGGATCAATAAACTCTATTTTGTACTTTGTTTGGACACTAGTTTTTGTTTTCTACTCATTTGGCTTCTTTTGTGGTTCAGTAGGTAGCTAGCCTAGCTGATGTCGACAGGGTGCCCATTCCACCACAGGGTGATTGTGCGGGACACACATCCAAGCTGCCAACAAGGCCAGTTCAGGTGACTCAATAGGTGGAGGGTGTGTGTGTGTGTGTGTGTGTGTGTGTGTGTGTGTGTGTGTGTGTGTGTGTGTGTGTGTGTGTGTGTGTGTGTGTGTGTGTGTGTGTGTGTGTGTGTGTGTGTGTATGTGTGTGTGTGTGTGTGTGTGTGTGTTAACAGAGTGGAGCATAACTTGCTCTTGTGCAGCAGTCCCAGCAATGTGGAGTCCATGATTGCCTGGCATGCCAGAGTGAGGTCACTCCTGAGGAGTATGTATGAAACTGGGTAGAGGGTTGGCCTTATAGCCTATAGTTGTATAGTAGATGTTTGTTGGCCTGCTATTCCCTGGTGGGGAACCTCTGTGACATCCTCAGCTGCTACATGTGCTGTATGATGTGAATGAC
This sequence comes from Protopterus annectens, assembly GCF_019279795.1. NCBI lineage: Eukaryota > Metazoa > Chordata > Ceratodontiformes > Protopteridae > Protopterus > Protopterus annectens. Next base: position 578,646,655 of record NC_056729.1, read on the forward strand.
GAGCATGCAATTATTCACATTAATGGTCCTCATTGGGGGGAACGTGAAACATCAGGATCAGGGGGCCAACGCATGCTGTAATGCCTGTATGTTGCCGATACCCACACACAGACTATGCAGATAGATGGCAGGGTTATGATGTGGGTGTTAGCGGTGGATAGTGCTGGCAAAAGTGTACGTGTAGGGTCTGTACATAACGGTGGCCACTGTATGTGGTCTTGTGATGTGTGCCCCTGTTCATGTCTTTCAGGTGGTATGTACAAAAAATGGAACCTGCCCTTCTCAGAAGCAGAGACCACTGTAATCATTGATGCCTTCCAAAACTGGGTACTGTTGGGAAGGAGCCAACAAAACCAGTAGCAATGCACTGCCCTGTGGGCAGAAGCAGTAGCAAATGTCAAAAATGTGGGCCACCAGGACAGGAGCTATTAACAGGTCTGACATTGTGCCACAGACCTTATCTACAATGCATGGCAAAGGGCTGCAGCTGTGACCAGGGAGTATGCCGGCAAAGGTAGAAGGCCTGCTACTCAAGCACCACTCTCAGCCACTGAAGAGTTCCTTGAAAACCTTGGTTCAGCCACTGCTTCCCAGGAAAGCATGACTACATATGTCATGGAGGTGGGTGGCACAGATTCCACAGCCGAGGAGTGTCCAGGTAAGGCCCCAGTTGGCATCACATTAATACTGTGGCATTCATAGTGTCAGCCTTTGCATACCTGTATGCATATGTCATGTCAATCTACATTTGTGGGTGAGGATTTGTAATGCCCACATGTGCACACGTATTGTGAATATCAGCAATCTGGGTAGTATCACGGCTTTTAGTGTACATATTCATAAATGCACAGATTATCCTGTACCACTGCCACATTTGTGTGTGCTGACAGTAACTCTCCCCCACAACTCCATAGGTCCCTCTGGTGTGGCTGGAGAACATCAACCTGAAACCAATGAGTGTGGAACTGCCATGTTGTGGCTCACCTATACCATAAGCATATTAAGGGCAGCCAATTTTCCATGCACACAACTGTTAAGCTTAGCCATATTGCAATATGTGCATGTTCACCCGTGGTGGGGTTCACTGCAGTGCATCACATTGTTCATCACAGGAGCCTATTCACAGGAGCTGTAACATATTGGCATGTAATTTTGTATAGTTGTAGCCACTGAGCTATACAGGGGTGCATTAGTAGTGTGTACATGAGTTCACTGTGTGTTAAGTGAAGGTTCATCATATACTCTCACTTCTCACGTATCTCACAGGTGTATAGTAGTAGCAAAATTAACTGGACGTAGCTTTACTGCATGTTGTTGAGGGCCTGTCCAGAGTGTGTCTGTTGTGGTCTGATTGTGTGTCATGCATGGCAACAGTCAGAAGGTGTGGTCTGTATAATGCCTTTGTGGCACCCCATCTGTATGTTTGTGTGTGTGTGTGTGTGTGTGTGTGTGTGTGTGTGTGTGTGTGTGTGTGTGTGTGTGTGTGTGTGTGTCTGGATCAGCAAACATTATAGTGCAGGAAGTAATGTACTTATGTTGTCTTCACCTCACAGGTGAACATGGGGGTTGGGGTCTTTCCCCCTCACAATCTGATGCCGGTGTCTCATCAGACTCTGATGATGATGGTGGCCATAGTAAAGCACAGGTGGGGATGTTGCGGGATGAATCTGTGTCATTGGTTGACGTCCCACTTCCACCCCCAATGTGCCTGCTCATAGTCAGTGTGCCCACACATACCCAGTCCCCAGCAGCTACAGATATTGCACAGTCGGAGGGTGGTGGCATTGAACAAGGTAGTGTGGCAATTATGGCATTTGTGACTGTAGATACTAGCCATAGTCAGAGATCTGGTGAAGTCCCACACAGGCAGATTGAGAGGGGTGTTCAAAGGAGGACTGCTGCTTATCCAGCCCCTGTCAGAGGTCTCACAGCATGTGTGGACCGAATCATGTTTTGGTCCATCATGGAGGCACAAGCACATTGTACACTGTACACCAGACAGACACTCAGGGTCATGGATGCAACACTTCCTGGCATGTATGACACCCTCCATGGCATTGGTGATGATGTACGTCATGTTGCTGATGTCATGGCTAGACAGTGGGTTGAGACATTGTCAGTCCTTAACCATACAATGTGTGTGCTTGATCATGTGGTGAGAGTAAGTGCATCAGACACGTGGATGTAGGCCAGCAATAACATCGGATGAAAGACCATGTGGTTGTGCACATTCACACTCCTGTAGTGGCAGTGCCACCAGCACTACCAAAGGAAGGGTGCTGTCCACACCGCAGCATAGCAGGCCATGGGCACATGGTCCTGGCCAGTCCCATGATGGACACAGACCCAGCAGACAGCAGTCACCATCAGGAAGTAGTACTGCATCTGGCCTTGGGCAAGATGGTGCCAGTGACACACCTGGCAAGACTAGTTCCAATATCCATGGCCGGAGACGGTGAACTGTACATCCTGCCATGTACAGTCCATGGCTGTTCAACATACCCTTGTGTAGGGCTAGCACATGGCTTAACTGTGTGCATACACACATTCAGACATCACTATCAGATGCAGGTCACCACCAGACACACACAGCTTTTGTCCATGGCCCAGATGAACACCACCCCTCCTGACACACACATGATGTCAACTGTATGGCCCAGCCTAGGCCTTTGGCAACCCCTCACCACACCCTGTGCATGTGATGATACCTGTGCCACATCCCTGTTATCCACACCATCAATGCAGGGACATGCTAATATGTGTCTGATGCACAGGGTGAATATAGTACAGGTAATGCCAGTGTATAGTGTACTACTGTTATGCAGTGTAAGGTGCTGTCTGCTGCCAATTGTCATGGGTACACATCGAAGTGTATGTACCTTTGTGTCATGATGCTTTATTGCTGTTAGTTCTGCTGACTGACTGTTGTCTCACAGACCTTATTCTATTTCTGTTCCAAGTGTCTGTGTCTGTACATCCTGGGGAGCTGCTGCTATTACTGAAGCCGAGTATGGCAGAATGGAAACACAGTGACCTTTACATTGCCAAGGTACAGCTGTATATGTGCATGTTTACCTAGGTGCGTGTGTGTGCAACAGTGTGTGAGGGACAATGGGGGCAGACAGCATAACCTTGCATGCATACCCTTGACATAGCCAGCTAGTCTTCATACATGTCACTCGCATGATCTGTAGGATCACAGGTTCATAGATACAGAGGAGGTTACTAAAGTACTGGCCCTGTGTCCCTTACAAGGCTAGCGATTACTTTATACCCATACTTGCCCTGGGTCCATTACAAGCCTAGCCATTACTTTATTCCCAAGAGAATCATTGATCAGCACATGTTGCTCCTGGCATTGATGGACACAGGTTGAACCATAGGGACATATGTTGTTTTTCCCATTTATTGAACCTTGATGCAATTGATGAGGGTATGCATGGTAGTGTGTTTGACATGTTTGAGGAGTGTAGTCCTGACACAGAGCATCCTCTGGGAGCCAAATCTGACTCTTCAGCATGTGTTTTTGCTAGCTCATATGCAATGAGGCTTCTCATGTCAGTAATGTGCACAGAGGTATACTCTAATATATGGGGAACCTGTTGAAGGGCTGAGCACAACATTGCCATCTTGGTATGCCACAAACACTTGTGGACAATGTCACCGGTAACCAGTGTGGCAGTACTGATTAAAGGCTGTCTGCATGGAACAGGTGTTGAGGACCATGGATGACCTTTGTGTGTTTTCACATAGCCTTTACAGTTTCTACAGATGTCTGCCTTGGTGCATAGCAGACCAGCCATGCTGCTAATATATTGTTGTAGTGACAGAGGACTATTCCGAGGTACTGGCCACCATTTGTCTGGATGCAGCCCCTTTTTCTATGTGGTGAACCACATACAAGCATTTTCTGACCACTGCCACTACTTTCTGCCTGACTGCAACATTGTTGGCATCCTGACTACTGAGGTCTGTCATCTCAGTCTGTGTGTTTATGGTGCAGGTGCTGATGTGAGAAATACTGGGGCCATGTCCTTGCTGTATGGTATGCTAACACTGTTGTCCACATTCAAGTATAAGGCCAGGACCTTGGCACCATTCCATACCCACTGTATGGCCCATTACAGTGCATTAACAGCAGTTTGTGGTTCAATAACAGACTGCACAATTCTTACAGTTGACACAGCCTTAGGTAGTACCTACATGTGTGGGTGGTGCCAGTTAACATTCATGCCTATATTCATGTGGGTCACTGGAGGCAGCAGGTAGTCACAGGGCCTTCACATGTCTACATATTGCACACACATAGGCAACATGGATTGTGGTTGCCACCTTATCAAATGTGGACTGTAAGACACGTCTTGTAGTAATATAACAGATGGCAGGACATACCATACCCGCTGCAAGTGCAACACATAGGACTTCCTTTGGTGTCTTACTGTGACACCTTCTTTGTGTGACATTATCTTAGCTTACACTATTTGTCATAACATTAAGGTGCTTCTGACATGCAATAACTGCTCTATGCAATTAGTAGACAACTTTAAGAAATGTTTGTTGTCCTACACTCTCAGGACCCTTGTAGTGTTTCAGTTGTTGTCACAGGTCACACCTTGCCAAAAATGGACTGCAACCTGTAGGGTAGTAATGATGGTGGCCATACCTCTGCCCTCTACATATGTCTGCAGAAACTCCTGATGTTTGCCACATATTTTGTTTCCATTTGTAATAACACTGTGGTTTTCTGGCCAATTGTTAGAAAAGACTGACAGACTAACATTACAGATTAATGAAGGATATTGACATGTCCAACACATACCCTTTGGAAAGTGCATTAAAATGGACAACCTGTTCTGGTATCTACTTTACTTGCATGTCACAGCAATATGTGAAGCTTGTGCTTAGTGTTTGGCCTTTGCCCCATTGTTCCATATGGCTTTGACCAGATGTCTGTCTGTGAGGGTTTGAGAGGTATGCTATTGACCGTAACACAGTTAGACTGTTGCAAGGGCATATACATACATACATACACACACAGACCCACTCATGACCTGCCCTTGTTGACAGTATAACTTCTACCTGCCTATGTTTACATACGATACTGCTCTCTCTCTCTCTCTATATATATATATATATATATATATATATATATATATATATATATATATAAAACGCAAGCACCACACCATTACTATAGTATTGCAATGTCTTCCACTACTATACTACTATTCAGGTGGATGACAATTGCAGGTTTTGTTAGGATTGCCAGTGGGGGGTTCACAGGCACTTAAAATGATAGAGCCATCACAAACACACACACACACACACACACACACACACACACACACACACACACACACACACACATGACTGGGGATATGCATTGAAACACACAAGCACACAGAGTTGACACCTGCCCGATTAGAACACCTACCTATCTTGTTATGTACAGTACAGACTGACATGACTATTGCACATGCCACAGTGCCTTTGTGTTAGAAAATGTGTAACTGTGCTTCTAAGGTGAATGACATCTGTAGGGACTCTGGCTAGGTTGGCGATGGGGGAGGTAACAGGGTGGAACAGCCACACAAAATGGTATAGCCATCACAAACACACAGGCAAGACAGTCGCAGGGGATATGCATAAAGACACACATACACTCACACAGTTGGCAATAGCCAGATTAGAACACCTACCTATCTACTTGTATGTACTATAGTGCTACATACATATTGCATGCACCATAGGGATTATATGCCAGGGAAATAATTTACAACCTCTTAAACCAATTAATCTTGGGAATGCCTTCATGAATGGTGGGATAAACCACAGAAAATAGGGACTGTTCTCACATATTGGTCTTACAAACCTAAACAAGTGATAGGGTAACAGATCTTGCATCAGCATGATGTTTCAGATGGGTATGACGTCTGAAGCTGACATGTCTGTCAATATGGCAACTGCCACATATTTGTCAATGATTTGTCATAATACCCCATTGTTATGAGACACAGACCACATATATGTTGCAAACATCTGGACATTCTGCATACATCTGTACAGATGACTGATATGGCCTGTAGAGTTTGACATGGTGCATCTAAGGTGGATGACAACAACAGACTCTTTAAAGTAATGCCATGGGGAGGGTGTCAACAGGCCTTAAAATGGTATAACCAACACACACAAGAGCCACAGGGGTTATGCTTCACACACAAACACACAGTAGTATAGTTGGCTGTATTGAGATTCAAACCCCTACTTCCCTAGTTGTATGTATTATAGTGCTTCTGACTTTTCGCATGCACCAATGAGTTTACATGCCTAGACAGTCTCCAACAGTGGATCTATGGTGAATGACATGAACAGGCCCTGTAAAGTAGTGCAATGGGGGGTCCACCAGGGTGGAACAGGCCTCAAAATGGTATAACCAATGCATACACGCAGAAGAGATATGGTTCTCACACGCAATTGCCCGTACTGAGATTAAAATCCCTATCTATCTAGTTTTCTGTACAATAGTACTATGTATTTATCACGTGCGCCACGAGGCTTATAGGGCTGAAGTGTATCCAAAAGTACTTCTAAGGTGAATGACATCAGCAGGCGTTGTAAGGTAGGGTAATGGAAGGTTTGCTGGGTGGAAAAGGCCTCAAAATATTTTAACCAATAAACACACACAGTTGCCAGTGTTGAAATTAGAACCCCTATTGATCTAGTTATATGTACTATAGTGCTCCATATTTATTGTGTGCACCATGGAGGTTATAGGGCTGAAGGGTGTCCAAAGGAACTTCTAAGGTGAATGACATCAGCAAGCCTTGTTAAAGTAAGGCACTTGGAGATTTACTGGGTGAAAAAGGCCTCGCAATGCTTTAACCAAGAAACACACACACACACACACACACACACACACACACACACACACACACACACACACACACACACACACACACAAACAAGGCAGGTGAGGTGAGATTACAACCCCTACCTCAATACTATTGCACAATGGAGGTCACCTTCTTACTGGCATGTGCCGGTGGTTACAACTGGGGTGCAACTCTTTGCATGAGGACATCACTCTATGCCTTTCAGGGTGTCTCTGGCTCTCTGTATGCCTCTCTCTGTCTGTCTGTCTGCCTGTCTCTCTCTCTCTCTCTTTCTATCCTTCTCTGTCTGTCTCTCCCTCCCCCATCTCTGCCTGTCTGTAATTGATATATTTGTATATGCTATATATATATATATATATATATATATATATATATATATATATATATATATATATATGTTTGCCTATCACATTCAACAGATGCAGATATATCACATATGTGCCACCTCCAGATATCTGCGAGTAATCCTATCTGATGGGGTGGGGAGACGCAGTTGAGGTGTACATAGCTGTCTGTATGCAAAGACATATCTGGACAACAGAGTTGTGTAGTCAGATGTGAGTTTATAAATGTGCTGTGTAGGAGCATGCCCAGTAAGACCTTCAATAACAAGAGTTTGACTCCATTCGGAGGTAGCTGTAGTCTGGTCCAGGATTTTGTGTGCTACAGTTGATTGGCTGATGAACTTGTGTAAACAGTCAAGCACTTCAGTGATATACATGTGAGGAATCTCCTGGCTGTGTGCTATCCTTATTAACTGAGTCATATCCTGGTGTGGGTACAGAGTGCATTGGACTGAGCAAATTTTTCCATAATATGTGTGGCATACTCTACATAGCACTGTGATTTCCTGATATGTCATTGGCAGATCAGTATAGAGTAATGTGAGGGAGCACTGACAGACATTTGTTTACTGACAACATACACTGCAGGGAACTATGTTACAGCAGAAATTGTTCTAGTGTGCACATTCTATGTTTATCTGTCCAGTGGTTCCCCTTCCCCTTATATATGTCTCTTTGTCCTTCTGTAGTGCAGTCACAGGATTTGTACACAGTTGCTGTTGTTTTGTATTTGTAGTTATGGTGTGAGTGGGGTAAAAGTCATAACATCACACACAGGGTTACAGACCTCACACCTCTGACTGTACCTGTTTAGCAGGTTGTCCATCATTGTGCCCTATACATCTGCTGTGGTCCTCAGATGGTTTATATTGCACTGTTATTGTAAGGCTACAGGTTGGCCATAGCTCTCAGCCTATGATAGACAGACATCTGGATAGGCCCATATATAACGGTCAGACGCAGGCCCAGACATGGGGGTAGGCTCTTAATATTGCTCTTGCAAACATACACAGTTGGTAGAATGGTTTTGTATTAGCTTGCATTAACCTTTGGGTATAACACCTGCATCTGTCATTACTGTTTTCACATCAATCTTTATTGGCTTGCCAATAATTTGTCAGGCAAATGCAATGCTATGACAAGCAGAACAGATATATATATATATATATATATATATATATATATATATATATATATATATATATATATATATATGTCTGGACATTCTGTGACACCCTGTCATTCCATGGGTATGGATGGTGCCCACTGACTTGTCAGTACTGACACAGTGATGTGGCAGCCTATATTTTCTGACATGCAACTGACTTTCTACAACCTGCTGTCCTACTAGGCACTCTGTAGGCTGCTCAGACCGGTGTAATGCCCATATGTGTGGCTCCATGTCCACTGTCCACCTTTCCTGCAGTAACAAATATTGAGTTCTGGCCAGTGTGTATTAATCCTACCATTGGCATAGCTGACATGGAAATTAGTTGTCATGACCAGTCTCGAACCATGGACTCTGACAACTACAATACTACACTTAGACCACTAAGCCACAACAGCCACCAGTAAGTGGTGTCTACTTGCTGACACTATTAACCACAAACATACATAACACATTGACCCCTACATATTGCAGAAATGGAACAAGTTATCAAGTTGATTGTGACAGCCCTGGCAATGTGTGACCTGCTGCTATCACCTTACAGACATAAATGTTACTGCAGTTCTATGTGAACACAGGTTCCATAATTTGGGCCCATTTTCATAAAATTGTGGTTGTTTGGCAAATAACGGTGAGTACGTTGCAGACTGAAATTAGAAAGTAATGACAGACATTTGTGTTTTAGACTTCTTGACCTTCAGAGAATTCATGGTATTGCAACAGCTGTTATTCTATCAACTTTCTATGTTTGTAAGTGCAATATTTATGACTTTTCAGTATTTTGGGCCTTTGCCCCACATTTCTTAATTGGTTTGTGCAGATTTCATGCTGTAAGATGATTACAGCTATGTATGGGACTCCAACATTGGCGTCCTTGCATTTGTCCTTTAACCCCACTGTTTGTAAGTCCCTCACATAGTGCAGTGGATTTTGCTGACTTAGGTCCTACTGCCTATTATGGGTCAGCCAATATTTGGGTGAGAGTTCTTGTTGTCCCACATAGCTGTCTGTTGTGTGCTGCTATCCTGGTAACCCACACCATTCCCTGGCATACATGCAGCAATACCATACTTATGCTACCACAGTCTACTACCCCATTAATTTATTGTTCATAAGAGTGAGTTACCTTGTGCCAGCAGCATTTGAGAGGACAGTGCTTCAGGGCTGTCTCTGTTCGATGCAGGCTGTACATGGCCTATACATGGTAAGGTATAGGTAGTGTGACATGGCTGGCATCCATTGTACTGTGTGCATGTGAGTCAGAGTGAGGTGTCAGTCCCTGGACCCCTAGGATGTCAGTATATGTGCTCTGCATTGCCCTTTGCCAAGGCCAGGGCATACTGGGCACTCCTACATCTGCCTACAGGGACAGGCTGAGGGGAGTTCCTCCTCTGAGTCCCCTTGGGCCTGTGGGGACCTTGACAATTGTGTGGGGGGGCTGTGTCTCCCTTCAACGTGCTGTTCATGCTGCAGCTGTTTATGCAGGATCAAATTGTGTAGCATGGCAGATACTATGAAAATGTGTGCACATGTGTGAACATACTGCAGGGCAGGGGTCAACCAGATATGCCAAGGCAGTCAAGGCAGTGGAAGCAGCACAGCAGCACACTTTATGATGATGCTCCTGTGCATGTGCATCATGTGCCATTTATCAAATTGTGTGGTGTGTGTGTGTGTTGGGGGTGTCATCATTCATCACAGTTCATAGCCATCCCCTGGATCCCCCCCCACTAGATGGCCATATAGGATTTCCCCCCGGCAAATGCCTAATAGAGCTGTGATGAGTGCCTGTGCGTGGGTGCCAGTGTGCCTGTGCCACACACACACATTGATGATAATGCCCTGGGCATTGCACATGACCTGGCAGTTGATGGAGTGATAGGCCTTGCGGTTGATGTACACTCTACCCTCCTCACCTGGTGGTTGCTGTGACGTGCACGTGAGTGCAATCTGTGTCACCTAGTAGCTCTGGGTAGTGTGCTACATGGTGGAAGAGATGCATATTGGTGGTCCTCTCCTCATGAGTGTTGGGGAAATAAATGTGCTTACTGGCATGCGTTAGCATGACATCCAGGAACTGGTGGAGTACCCTGGATGCAGATGTCTGTGAGATACCCATGATGTCCCCAGTAGGTCTTTGGAAAGTACCTGTAGCTAGTATTCCTAAGGCTACACATATCTTTGTTTCCATTGGGATGGGTTCCCCTCTGTTGGCTCTGAGTCTGAGGTGAGGGCAGCAGAGCTCACTGAGTTGCTGTAGTACGTCCCTGTCCACCCTGTAGCACTCTACTATCTCCAGCTCATGTAGCCCCTGAAAGGTTACCCTGGGTTTGAACACTCTTCTCCTCCTTAGTCTGGGCTGGTTGTCAGCATCATCTTCATCACTGCCCTCAGCCTGTAGCACGCAGAGATGTAGCAAAGCAGCAAAAGCCCCTATCATTTTGTCAGTTACAACTCCCAAGTGTGTACTCCAATGGTGCAGAGTATGTGGGAAAATCAGATTGAAGGGTGTCTGCATACTTTATACTGGAGTGCTGCAGATGCAACCTGTGTGATTGGCTGACTATGATATATTCCACCTGTTAGCTACATTACTGAGGGGTTAGACTGGGCCACTATGAGTGGCAGAGGGTTTATTAGTCATTTACAGTTGATTTTATCAGCTATTTCCTTTTATTTTTTTTTCAGTTTCCTGCAGTTTTAAGCTCCACGTAATCCCGTGGAGCTAGTGTAAACATTGCTGAGCAGAAAGGGCCCTCACCTGTACATGAACACACTCAGCATTTCTTTAACCAGCTAAGCACAGCTTAGCAGCCTCAGACACTGCCCCCTGCTTAGCTGTGCTTAGCTGAGCACAAACAGGAGCAGATGAGCTCCAATATGCTTACACATACCATGACACACCCCTTTTTCAAGTCAGCTTCCTCTTCTGTCTACACTGCCATGTTGTAGTCCCTACACAGTGGACACACACCTGCGGACATGGTGGCCCATTTTACTATTCATTAAACTTAGCTCATTTACATACACCTAATTGCATATACCCTAGTTATTGCACTACTCCAAAGCCTATGTCCTTAGCAACCACTATAACCTGCCATGGTATGACTCTGCATACTAGCCAGTATAATGGGGAACTTCAGTATAGCTTTATATCTCATACTTTGTTGTTTTAATTTCAATTTTACGATCTATTGTGTTTATGCGTCGCTGCGCACCACTTAAACCTGTCATATGTGTTAAAAAAAAACTTTGATTTCTCATTAATTGCATCAGTTTTAATTGCCAATGGCCACTGTTTTGGCCATTGGCATGCCTACTGCACCCAATACATGCTTTTACTTGAGTTGTCACGGCCTCTTTTTTATTTTTACATTCCGGTACATGGTTACTAACCACATACATTTCTCATGAAGACACAGCTCGTACACGGATGCCTGTCTGCTTCCTGGATTGCAAATTCACCTCATTTGCATGGTTTTCACCAGCAAATGACATGATTTGCATTATGCAGTCGCCTCCACATCTGGACAGTGCTGGAAGGCTTGTGCACACCCCCAGCCTTGTTTCCTGGATCGCTCGGCCTCCTGTCTCCATGTTTGGGCTATGCCACTATTCCGACATGGAGAATTGCTCTGTGTAGGAGTTATTAAATTACCCCTGCATCTTTTTCTGTTACATAGTGATTGATTAACCAGCTTTAACAGTGATGTGTGTAGCATGTGTTAGTACATCTTCAGTCTAACAAGGTCTTGTAATCTACAGATAAGTAGCTTTCTATTGTTTTTTTCAGAGTTTGACTTCTGAACCAAATCAAGAAAATTTCTGGCTACATAATTTTCTAGCTGTATTTTGAAAGAAAAGTGTATTTTAAGGATTCTAATGACTTTACAAAAGAAATAAACAAGTGCTGTGTCATGTAATGTATGTAATATTGACAGGTTTAGAAAGTAGAAGGTTTATGAGTGTCAGTGACTTCAGTTTAGTGGAAAAAGTTGAAGCTGACAATTAATATTAATAGAAGGCTGGGGGGGACAGATTCATCACCCAGACCTATCCTATGCTGTGGAACAAAATCCCGTACATGTGAGGAGCACCTCTGGCCTTGTTCAAGAGGAATCTTGACCAATGGATGGGGGATGAGATATACCCCAGGGATTACTTCAGTGTTCAGTGTTGACAGAGGACAGCACAACAGCATAATATACATAGTTTTATTCAAACTAAAGGGGTGGCTAAATAACTATGGGCTAGGCTTATAAATGCCCTTGGGCAGATAGCCTAGTATGAACCTATGAACCTATGAACCTAAAGTAATTCACTTTTGGATTTCTGAAGGAACAAATAGACAAGATTGAATGGCTATCTCTCCAAAAGTTGACATCTAAAATAATGTGAATATAACCATCAGAAAAAGTTACTGGCAAGGTGTCTAATACTGTAGCTGATAAGCATGTTTTTCTGTAACATATTACTTTGCCAGTTGTTTGTGATAACTTATATTATAAGAGTAGATGGCTGATTTATGATTAATAGTCTCTGAAAATTGTTTAAGTTGAAGATGTCTAATGTCAATATATTTTTGATAGTAAGTGGAACCAGTGTATTCATGCAACTGTGGCATATGGAAGAACATAATGTATGTTTTAGTTCATTTTGCTTTTGTTGTTCTGCAATGATTACATTAAATTATTTGTCTTTGATGGCAGAATGCCAATAAAAATACATGGGGGTCCAGGGAGAAAAGTTCCAACTATCACAAAATAGTAGAAATACATAAATACAACATACACACAGTATATAGAGATAGCAAACATCTCTAAGGCAGAAGGAGTACAATATAATCACTATTTAAGGCAAAAGGAGTACAATATAATTACTATTTAAGGCAAAAGGAGTACAATATAATCACCATTTAAGGCAAAATGAATAGAATATAATTACTATTTAAGGCAAAAGGAGTACAATATAATCACTATTTAAGGCAAAAGGAGTACAATATAATCACTATTTAAGACAAAAGGAGTACAATATAATTACTATTTAAATACAAGGTGTTCCAGATTCCTTCCACATTCTAAAGACATGCAGTAGGTGGATTGGACACTGTAAACTGGCCACAGATGTGTGGAAGAACAACCATCGCAGGGTAGTCACCCAGTAGTGTGAACTTTGGCTTTAGAAGATGATTGTCATGGTTGAGGTTTGAAACCCATCCCCATGTTTAAAAATAGGAAACGAGGTTGTGGCTGGACAGAAATATGTTACAGGGTTGCATACACATTGCAATATACTATTAACAGTGACGGATATATGTGTGCAAACTTCACTTTTAGATTTAGGAAAGAGGAATATGATATGTAAACAACATTTGTGTACAATATACAGGGATGTATTTATGTTGCAATATACAGAATGACATTTTCATTATATTATACAATTAACAGTGGTGGAGAACTGAGTGCAAATTTCAATTTTAGATTCACAAAAGTGTAAGCATTAATCAAAGAGGTTACAAAAGATTGGGACAAGAGACTGGAAAGGCAATTTACAAAGGCACAATGAGAGGACATCTGTATGGTTCCCAAGTATGCAACAAAATTCAGAAGGTTTAGGATTTTTTCATTGGAAGTGTTTGCATAGGTATTTTTATACCCAAAGTATACTTCAGACAATTTTCCCTCAAGCAGATAGCAAATGCTAAAGGTACAACAGAAATGGGAAAGAGCGAGAGAGAGAGATACTATAACTGGGATTTTTTTTTTATGTAGGGGAGAATAATGTGTTGGCAGATTTAAAAAATTCCTTACAGAGTATTCTGTTGGGAGGAGGGGAAATGTCTGTAATTTATACCTTTCAGTTTTCAAGACTTTCTCTGAATGTCCAGATTATGTCTAATTCTTGGTCTGTTCTTTATAAAATCTGTGGTTTTCTGGCAAACTATTGAGGATCGTTGTCACAAAATAATGAAACACATTTGATTTTCAGACTTCATAGCCTTTAGAAAATACATGATAATGTAATACACATTATTCTAACCAATTTCTAAGATAATAAGAGCAATATTTAAAATGTGGCTCTGATTTTGGTCCTTTGCCGGGCCCTAGTTTAACATTTCCAGATTTCTTGTACTTAGAAGCTGAGGGGTATACTGTATCAAAGAAGTGATTCTTTTGAGCTAGGACACATGATCTGAATAGTTTAATGCTATTAGCTGGCAAAAAAATGAATGACTATAAAATGGAAATCATAATAGACCTCAGCTGTAATTGAAGTAATGAATACTGTAATAGATATAAAAGAAATGGTGGTCGGATCTTTATAAAAGAGAGAGCAAATTTAATTAGAATTAATGAAATTTATGGGAATAACATATATGGAATAATGTTGAGGTAGAAGAATGAAGCTTTGGGAAGGCATGAAATGAGCAAATGAAATGGATAATGCATGAAAAATGTTAATAATGTTGTTTTCTGTTAGTGCACGTGCGTCTATGTCTTAATTGATAATTTAATAAAGGTCTTTGAAAATAGAAATAAAAAGCTGTGTGAAGAATATTGTCATAATACAGCAAGAGATACTGATAACTGTAATACTACATTTGTGACAGAAAGAATTATAGAATTGTTTTGATTTCATCATAAGAGAAGGAAAACATGGACAACATATTCTAGTCTATATGGAAAAAACAGGAGGAAGTATGGGAGAGTTTACCTGCAACAAAGAGGAGTAATTTGCAGTTTAACCTTGAGAAATGCAGGAGAACTACCAGGAGTCTGCTAGGTGTTTTATTTGTTGTGATTTAAAGGATTTTAGATTGTCAGTTTGTCTGAGAGGGAGAGGTGCTATAGTTCCACCTTTTTCCTTTTTCTTGGTGTATAGAGAGTGTTCTACACACATACAACACACACACACACACACACACACACACACACACACACACACACACACACACACACACACACACACACACACACACACACACACACACACACACACACACATGCATGCCATCTTTTAAATTATTTAAACAGCAGAGATGTTACTCGTGGTTCTTTAAATGATTGTTGGCACTCTTGGTCAATGGTAGCAGGTGCACCACTGATGTGGAAGGACTAATCAACACCTCTTTTACAGTGCTGATCATACCTGTTATCAGTTTGCACCAATGGAAGATGCCCCCCTTTGCTCCACCCAAGCTTTGGCTTTGCATTTCGCTTATACTTCATCTACCGCCTACCTTCATCCTTATCCTTATTAACTGCCTCATGCTGCCTTGAATGGCTCATTGTATTCTCCGTCCAACAATCCATCTCGAGACAGTCCAATCTATTGCTCGTTCTCCTTCATCTTCACTCTTTCCTTTCTGTTCAGGATGAATTCTTCACACTCTCTGGCATGTTATTGTATGCTAATGGCGTGTACCCCCTGTCTCAAATCAGATGAGCTTTAGCTCCTCACATCTCTAATAAAAAATATCTCTACATCTCCATCGGACAGATTTTTTTTTTTCTAGGGCCTTTCCTCTGAATTCCGTTCAGACAATTGACACCCCTTTCCTACTGCGACCTTCAGAACTGAAGACAGTACTGAAGGAGTAATCTAACAGGGCCATGTGTGGTGGAAGCATCATCTCCTGGCTTCATACAAATGATACAACTCAGCTTTCAGCTTGTTACTGCTACAGTTCTCACACTCCTCCCAGTGATCCATCCCATGGGTAATCAACACACTCAGATCCTTCTTACTGTTTATTGCCCTTTCAAATAATGCTTCATACTAAGGTTTTTCAAACCTGGATATAGTACTTAACATTTATTTCCAATGAACTTCAGCTGCACCTTTCCAACCCCTTTCTTCATCCTTTACAATTTCTTTGATATGCTCTTCCTCCTCATATTTCTTTGCTGCACTTATGTTTGGATGTCTGAAGCAAACACACTGCTGATGACTGCAAATGGGACAGATCCATGCCATACTCTGCTAGTCTGTTTCCTAATTATTGGCATTGTCTCTCTCAGCAGAACTGTCTATGCCCCAGTACTCAGCAGTGCACCTATTCAGTTCCACAGTCTTGCTGCAATTTCCAGTCTAGTACAGTTTTCCTGTCAGCTTCCCACTTGCGACTGGATCAATGAGCTTGTTAAAGTCTGGGCACAGTATGTCTAACAGCTCTCTATATTAAGCTATATAAATTCAGTTGCAATATCACCAGACCCCAAAATCACAGCTGTTATTTATACAAAGAAGATTTATGCCTATACAGATTAGTGCATAGACCAGGCTGCCTATACTAGAGCCAAGTATAATGGAAAATGTAAGAAAAGAAATCCACTGTGGTGCACTACCTTAAATAACTATATCTTTAATCATGCAAGAGATGTAAAATTCCTCATATTAAAGGATGAGTAAAAAATTTTAGCAAAGAACTAAAAGCTACTGTCAGGGCTAGTTAGACAAATCACAAGTTTAAATGAGCGTTTGAAGCCAAGGATAATTACAAGATCATTTCAGTTACATTAGGACACTACAAAAATTATGCAGCAGTGTTCTGAACTTAAAGAAACTGGCATTGTCACTCAGATCCACTAGTCCTAGCAAATATACCAGCAGACAAATGTTGTCCAAACTTTACAAGTAAAACAATGATCTCATTTATACAAATTCCCAATTCCCTTACACCTCTTAATATCACAAAAGAACATGCACTGAAGGCATACATCTCAACTGTACAGATTTTTGTAGAATGTCCAGATTTTTGCCTCATATATTTGTCTGTTTTTTGCAAAGGTTTGGTTTCCTAGGAAACCATTGGCAAATCATTGAAGATTAAAGTCAGAAAGTACTGTAATATATTTGAGTTTCAGTCTTCATACCCTTCATTAATTCATACTAATTCCAAACCTGTTATTCTATCAACTTTCTAAGTTTGTAAGAGGAATATTAGAAATTATCCCTATTTTGGGCCTTTGTCCCCACATTATTTATGGCTTTGTCCAGATTTCTTGCTCTAAGTGGTTGAGAGGTATGACTGAAGGTACAATCTCAAATCAAAGATACTACTTCCATGTGACCTGATAATGTACCTAGATGTCTAATAAATATCACCAAAAATGTCTTTGTGTCATGAGTTTAGGTATTCAGATAAGTGAAAACTGTGCATTATTGTAAAATATCCCTCTGATAC
Source organism: Protopterus annectens (assembly GCF_019279795.1). Classification (NCBI taxonomy): domain Eukaryota; kingdom Metazoa; phylum Chordata; order Ceratodontiformes; family Protopteridae; genus Protopterus; species Protopterus annectens. Next base: position 578,664,247 of record NC_056729.1, read on the forward strand.
CCATTAAATACAATAGGAATTGACCTTTGTAATCTAGTAGTGTGTGGAAGAAAATCTACAATTAATTGCATAATGTGTAGTGTTGTCACGTTTGGTAAGCAACTCTTTCTGTCAGTAAAACCAATACCTCACTCCAAAATTTTAATATAGTCAGGGACGTTGGAACCTCAGTTGATAATTCTCTCGCCTTCAACCACCATGTTGGAGCAGTGATCAAAAAACCCTTCTGTTTAACACAACTATTATATAAAGACATATTTCTAAGTTCAAAAGAAATTATCGTCTGTCTTTATGTAGCCAGATTTAGACCAAATATTGAGTGCAATGCATCCTCTGGGATATAGCTTTCTAAATGTATTAAAAAGTTGGAAAGGCCCCAAAGTTTCCTAACCAAGAATATTGTTGACCTAAGGTTCCTGTGCACTCAGAAGAAGCTTGAAGTACTTTTCCTTTATTACAGCTCTTTAGGCTCTTTCATAGTAATCTATGCTATCTATCTAGCACCATTATGGATCTTAAATTCCTTCATCTGCTGTATTTTCACAAATCAGATTGATCCATTAATACCAGAACTAGTGACTTTAATCTCTACCTGCACATACATAAAATGCACTGGAAAGACTAATTTAGTATCACCCCCCACCTCAAACAAAGGTAGCACATTGTTGTCTTTCAGTCCTCTAGTACTGCTACACTATCTAGTGATTGTTGAAGACCTCCATCAGGTAGTTTGCTAACACCCTGACCAGATTTCTGAAAATTCTGTGAGATTGTCCATCTGGTCTTTGTGCATTATCATCCCTGTTGTGCAGCCAGTTTCCTATAAACCTCCACATTCTCAATCCTGTTGTCTGTCACCTGTTATCATTATTCTGTCCTGCTTCCATCCCAACATGGCACCATATCTCTTCTCTTCTTTGGGAAGACTGCAGCATAGTATCTCTTCAGTCCCATCAGTACCTCTGTTTTTCATGTTTTCTGTAAACTCCCTCCCACCTTTGCTCAGCTAGGTCAGTTCCATCCACCACTCTCTTATTTTTACTATAATCATAAAAAGCCCTTGCTTCATTTCTTGATCTTTTCAACTAACTCCTTTTCACCTTTGCTTTTGCTGTAGTCACTGTTCTTGTTGCCTTTTTGCTACTGTCTTCATACTGTGCCTCTGTCATGCAATTCCTGAAACCTTCCAGTCTACGCTTTGTAGACCCTATCTTGTACCCTAATTGCTAGACTCCTATTCCTCTGTAACTACATTGGCCTTTTCTTGTTTTTGCCTTTCTGCCTTTTCATCACATCCTCTTTCATAAGCCTCAATACTTCATACCTTGTTTACTCACCCAGATTTACTCTAGCTCTTCTGTCTTATCTTTGACAACCTTCCCTGTACAGCATAACCCAGTTTTCTATCACTCCATCATCTCTGAATTTTATTCTTACCATCACCTGTATTCTAAGCCAGACAGTGGCATGATCATTGCTAGTTGGTGGTGCCTTAACCAGGATATTCATCATACCGAGTCATTGCTTAAGACTTTGTCCAGAATTCTATCTTCTTGTACCGGCCTTTGCTAGTTGGCAGAATCCCTCATAGTTGGAGACCTCAATCAGCTCCTGCTCACTCCCTGCCCTGGAGCTTGGAATCTATCATGCTGCTCCTGGCAGACTGAAATCCACATAGATAATACTCTCTTTGTCCCTCCCCACTCCTTTATTGTGTACTCTAGCCTTTCATCCTCCTCACTTCTTCTGTCTGTTTGACAACTCACATTATCATTATATCAACCCTCCTGACTTAGCTGCCAATGTACTAAACCTAGATTCTAACCCATGATGCACCTTTGCCCTATTCATGGTTTTTATTTCTATTTGAATTTTTTTTATTAAATCATTAATGAAACATTGATGCAGATAGTCATACATCAATATAAAACAGAACAAATCTTAATATTTTTTTCCATGCAGAAAAGACATACATTTCCTTTTTAACAATTATTATTCACTCTGACATTAGATAAATTGTTCAAATCTTTCCTTCCACTAAACTTCACTTCCCACAGATTCCACTTACTGCTTTTCATTTTTTAAGGATCACACACCCATCTCTTTTATCAAATGTCAGTATTCAGTACTTCAGTAACATTTGGTTTAGAGTTTATTTATTTATTTATTTTATTTATTGCATTTGTTTATTGGGAAAGTCCACTGGGCCTGAGAAGAGCCCATTTTCAATGGAGGCCTTGGGAGAAAAGCTCCAGATATTGTTACATATACAGATAAAGTGTTAACACAATGAATACAGTGCATAATGCAATAGTATTGCATAAATTAAAGCATAATTATACAGAAAATGTTAGAATGACAGAATCATTGGTGAAATGGAGGAGTTATTGTAACGTAGGTGCTTATGAAATTTAAAAAAAGTGTACAAGAGTGAGATGTTAGTAGAGAGATAGTTGAGCATAGGCTGGATGAAAAGAGAGAGTGGGGCCGAAGGTTAAAGTGGGGGTAGCAGAGGCTAAAGTGACAGCAGAGGGAGTAGATTTGAAAAGGAGAATGGGGGTGGGCTACTTATGGAGCGGGAAAGATTTCTATTTTCTATTTTTTCTTCTGCCGCCAGCAGTATTAAACTTAGTAAGGCCTTACTATGTCTAGACAATTCAGAGCCTATGTCACAGCTCAAAAGACTCATTTCCTTAGCTATGGCCGTTTGCTTCTTCAGCGTTTCTGACAAAGCATTCACTAGCCATTTTTAAAATATGCCAGCTCTTTGCATTCCCACTACACATATTACAATTATCCCTCTCTCTTTCCCATAACACCTCCAGCATTTGCTTCCTTCTCTCTGCCCTTAAAACTGATGCTCTCCTTCATGTAGATTGCTGCTGTTCCATATCTCCCATTCTTTCTCATTCTTAAGCAACCTATTCCCAAGCAACCCTATGACTTACCTCCTCTTGTCAAGAGACTAGGGTCTCAGGAGATGAAGGTGCACCTAAGCTAGTGAAGTGTTCTTACTCTTTCAGTCCGTACACTTTCCCAAGTAATGCACTCCTACTTTTTTATAAAATGCTATTTTCAGCTAAGTATTGACGTATTAAGATGAAAATGGAAATTTGGAAATCAATTACAGAGGCAACATGAAAAGCCCATGTTTTAACCGACTTAAAGATGTGCACACATGCACAGGAAAGCACTATGGAACAGAATGATTCAGGTAAGTCAGTATAAGCCTTCTTTATTGTGTATATATATATATATATATATATATATATATATATATATATATATATATATATATATATATATATATATAGGGTCTACAACTCATTTCACTGAATCTCATTTCATCGACAGCTTGCAATGCTAAATTTCAAAAGACTAAATGGGAAACCATATACAAAAACACTCACAGCACTAATGACTATTCTTTCCACAACTTAGAAACTACTTACTTATCCTCTTAATAGAAACCAGACAATATAAAACCAAACAAAGTGGGGGCTATGCACCCCAAACCCACCCCCAGCAATATATATTAACTCCAGGATCGCACTACAGTGGGGAAAAGGGCATATGCTTTTTACTTGCCTCACAGTACTCTACATGCTGCCACTACTACTGGGAATGCACAAAACATTGACCATATTACTTAGACACTTCGCATATGAATGTAAAGATACATACCCACATTTAAAGACACTACAACATCACTTTCTACATTACTATCAGTATTCTGACGCTCAGCACTGTAAGTTACAGAAATTCTTTCTATCACCAAGTTAAAGGTGAATAGAAAACCACATCAGGTCTATAGCTTACAATTCAGTGAAATGAGATTCAGTCAAATGAATTTTCAGTATTTTGAAACTTAGGTGATTTGGTCTCGGTGAAATAAATTTCAGTGAAATGGAATGTCAGTGATCTAAAGCAGACCCATATATATATATATATATATATATATATATATATATATATATATATATATATGTATATACTCTATCAATAAAGCTAGAGATAATGGCAAAATCCTCTCTTCATTATTTCTAGACTTGACTAAACCCCTTGACACAGTTTGTCATAGCAAACATCTACTTCAAATGTCCTCACTAGATCTCTCTCAGCCAACCCTTCTGTGGTTCAAAAGCTACTTGTCTAATAGGCATTAGTAAAACGGCATTCCTTGTTCTGTCCTTAACTCCCAGCCATCACCACTATATCACATAGCTCTACCCTTGGTCCCTTCCTCTTTAACATTTTCACCAGCACCCTCTCCACTTCCACTCAACAGGCTACCCTAATACAATAAGCAAATGATTCCACTCTTATTTGCAAATCTGACAACATGGTACACCTCCAAAAGTTACTCAGGAAGCTCTGACAGCCACTGAAACAAGTCTTTGTAACTCAACCCCCCCCCCAAAAAAAAAACTGCGTTTTTTTCCCCCAAATCCCTCTCTCATGAATAAACAAAATTTAAAGTCCTCTCTCTTGATAATACAACCATTGAAATCACTTCTCATACCAAACTTTTACAGTAGGTGTGATAGTGGATGATAATCTTACATTTGACCTGCATATATAAATATTGCAAAAGAAAAACTCATCAAAAACTAAGGATGCTTTACAGAACCAAAACCTTTCTCATTGACACAACTAAAGCTACACTTGCCACTCCTTATCTCCTCTCCACTCTTTTTTATGGTGCGCCCATCCTGGCTAACCTCCAGACTTCAGAAAAAATAAAACTTGAATAATGCTATAACAAAGTTGCTAAATTTGCAGCACATACCCCTTTCAGATCCCACCACTTTATATCACTGAAAAGTCTAAATTGGTTAGAACTGCTACATCAACTAGCATTTCCACAGCTTCTTACCACCTTTAAAGTTACCCAGCATCCATCTGCCAGTGCTACCACTAAAAACATTCTACACAACTATGTCCCAGTCAGTCATTGCAATCCCGAGACCAAAATCTCCTGTCCCTCTACAAGCCTACCAAATATGCTAGGCATTGTCTGTACTTGTACAAGGTTGCTAAGGCCTGAAAATCCTTATCCGTACCCGTCAGGTCTATACTCTCCCTTCCATCTTTCAAAACCACTCTGAAAGACTTCCTAGCTAAAATCTGGCTTTGTTCTTGCTCAAATCCAGGATAAACTGTATCTCTAAATGTGAACAAGTACCTTTACATTCCTTATACCTCCTTACTCTTCCTTCTTCACTTACTTCCTTTCTGCAATTTCTCTTCCCCAACTTTCTCTTTAAATATAATACAAGCTTGTTTTTCCCCTCACCTCATTGCAATTCCTATTTATATTACACTAAATATTAAATTATTGTCATATAGCTTTTATCAATTTTTAGCCAATGGTTTTATATTATGTCAAATTTGTTACAATTGTTTAAACTGCAAATGTTTTTGTTTTATTTTGGAAGATTGTAAAATTATTGTTATTAAAATGGTTCGTAATAATTCAGAGGTTTTCTTCCCGGGCCCCCACTGAGAATGGGCTTCTAACCAGTCAGACTTTCCTGGTAATCAAATGGCAATAAATAAATAAACAAATGTTACTAACAACAATTAGCAGTACTTAAGTTCATTGAAATTGTAGTACAGACACTGTTCTAATGAGCTAATGGAATTCTTCAATTTCTGCTACATATCTGCAACAGAAATGTGATAAAGCTATAAAATCAGAAGTGTGATGGTTAAGGTGTAAATGTAAATCTTGCTTTCTATAGTAATGGTGTATGCACAGTATTGTGTATGCTCTATGCAATGATTCCTGATATGAAGTAAAAACTTTGTAGGTTATTATATCCACAAAGGCGCACAATGAATCTCTCTCAAGAAAAGACATATGTGCTACTTTTAAAATTCTGAGACTTGTGCGTTGTGAACTCAGTACAGGTCTCAGCCTTTGTATTATTTTTTTCTTGAGCCAATACCTTCCAACCATCAAGCCACCATAGAATCAGACATGACTCAGTCATTCTACTGCCTGGAAATTTCACCCAAGATAAGGACAACAGCTTTCTGGACTGGGCCATAGTACAGGCAGCCAGGAGTGTGCTTAGTGTTCTCACCTGCATCTCAAGATTTGCCACAAATGTCATGGTGTTTCTCCATCCCCTGAATGAGGGGACAGGCAGTTTTACTATGCAGTCCCCATGCATTTGCATGCTTCTGTGCACCCACTTTGAAAGGTTACTCCTATTGATGGTTTTGTCAGTCTAGCATCTGCACCCAGGTCTTCTATTAGCATCTCTGGCCCTCCTTTGGGGGGATCAGTGCTATAGGTGGCCAGCTGAACACTGCAGTCCTTTCAGAATGGAAGTGCTCATCATCTTCTGTCAAACCTAGAAAGTTCTTGAGCTGCCAAATGACTGTGGGTCACCTGAGTCATTGTCAAAGATCTGTCACGCTACTCCACCAGCATTGACCTCAGTTCACCCCATTAGTTTCACTAAGATGTGTCTTTGTTTATTGTTTTTGGAAGACTAACCTCATTAACAACATTTTCCAGATATGTCTTTACTGCCATACTTTTTCATGGCCTACATGTCTAGCTGTCTTGCTGGTGGTAGTGCAAAGGCACAGATAAACCCTCCTTGGTGAATTTACTTTCAGCAGCCACTTTCCCCAACTGTTCTCCTTAAGTTGTGTGTATATTTCACTGTCTCATGGTTTGATTAATTCTCAACAGAGCCTGATTTTGTTATTGTTTCTATGACATAGAACAATTCATCTAAGTTCAAAAATGGTAAAAACATTTGCTTCAGTACATAGTGTATGAGCATATTATGTACACTGACCTATTTTAGTAATACAGTGGTAATGTGTGATTCAGATTGTTACATGTGGTTAATGTAGTATTTATAATATATGATTAACAATGCTTTTATTCAAAAAACATACTCAGTATAGATGCATTATGTTGCACTTATAAGTTACTTATGTAATACTGTTATTTAACAATATATACATATGTTCTTTGCATATTTATGCCAATCACCAGTCTGCTAATATAAATGCCACAATATTTTATTGAATATTAACTGAACTGGAAGTTAGTCAGTGTTTGCTGAATTTTGTTATTTGCTAGTAATTACAGGTGTAAGGGTAGCCACATTCTTTGATTTCATGTCCTTGCCTATTTAAGTGGTACAGTGTGAAATATTTTCTGCTTAAAAACCTCAGCTTTGGCCGGCTAAGAACTTGCTGTATTCAACTGGATGTATAAGAGAATTTAAGTACCTTTATCTGCACTTTTTAAAAAAAAATACAGTATTTAAATTGATTTTAACTGTGTGTTGCAGTAATATTAACTGAACTGGAAGTTAGTCAGTGTTTGCTGAATTTTGTTATTTGCTAGTAATTACAGGTGTGGGGGTAGCCACATTCTTTGATTTCCTGTCCTTGCCTATTTAAGTGGTACAGTGTGAAATATTTTCTGCTTAAAAACCTCAGCTTTGGCCAGCTAAGAACTTGCTGTATTCAACTGGATGTATAAGAGAATTTAAGTACCTTTATCTGCACTTTTTATTCAAAAAAATACAGTATTTAAATTGATTTTAACTGTGTGTTGCAGGAATATTAACTGAACTGGAAGTTAGTCAGTGTTTGCTGAATTTTGTTATTTGCTAGTAATTACAGGTGTGGGGGTAGCCACATTCTTTGATTTCCTGTCCTTGCCTATTTAAATGGTACAGTGTGAAATATTTTCTGCTTAAAAACCTCAGCTTTGACCGGCTAAGAACTTGCTGTATTTAACTGGACGTATAAGAGAATTTAAGTACCTTTATCTGCACTTTTTTCAAAAAAATACAGTATTTAAATTGATTTTAACTGTGTGTTGCAGGAATATTAACTGAACTGGAAGTTAGTCAGTGTTTGCTGAATTTTGTTATTTGCTAGTAATTACAGGTGTGGGGGTAGCCACATTCTTTGATTTCCTGTCCTTGCCTATTTAAGTGGTACAGTGTGAAATATTTTCTGCTTAAATCCTCAGCTTTGGCCGGCTAAGAACTTGCTGTATTCAACTGGACGTATAAGAGAATTTAAGTACCTTTATCTGCACTTTGTTTTTCAAAAAAATACAGTATTTAAATTGATTTTAACTGTGTTGCAGGAATATTAACTGAACTGGAAGTTAGTCAGTGTTTGCTGAATTTTGTTATTTGCTAGTAATTACAGGTGTGGGGGTAGCCACATTCTTTGATTTCCTGTCCTTGCCTATTTAAGTGGTACAGTGTGAAATATTTTCTGCTTAAAAACCTCAGCTTTGGCCGGCTAAGAACTTGTTGTATTTAACTGGACGTATAAGAGAATTTAAGTACCTTTATCTGCACTTTTTTTTTCCAAAAAATACAGTATTTAAATTGATTTTAACTGTGTGTTGCAGGAATATTAATTGAACTGGAAGTTAGTCAGTGTTTGCTGAATTTTGTTATTTGCTAGTAATTACAGGTGTGGGGTAGCCACATTCTTTGATTTCCTGTCCTTGCCTATTTAAGTGGTACAGTGTGAAATATTTTCTGCTTAAAAACCTCAGCTTTGGCTGGCTAAGAACTTGCTGTATTCAACTGGACGTATAAGAGAATTTAAGTACCTTTATCTGCACTTTTTTTCAAAAAAATACAGTATTTAAATTGATTTTAACTGTGTGTTGCAGGAATATTAACTGAACTGGAAGTTTTGACTCTGCTCTTCAGTTAGTCCCAGCCACCCTCCCTGTTTTTGTTTTGGTGTTAATCTTAGTGGCCTTGAAACTGCCGCCCCTCTTGTAAATTTGTGTTTGGATACTCCTTCTGGGCCCATCTCATTTGCTCACTCAACTGAGTGCAGTGAAGTCATATTCTGATTTCAGGCACTCCTACTGTGTACAAAGAGAGCATCTGGGAAACAGAAAAAAAAATTAAGCTTGTTTCCTGCCTTTCCTGTTAAGTGGTATAGACTATTTGTAGGCTTCTGAGCCCCCAAGCCCTTCTGTGTTGGAGGGAAGCCTTCTAGCTTAGTTTTTTTTCTTATAACTATCCAGTTTTCTAGTTTCAGCACTCAAATCTGTTTCTTTGATCTCAGCACTTGTTCAGAAAAAAAAAAAAAAAATTCATCTGCTTTTACTGTACTTGTGTTTTTACCTACTTTATTTTACTTTTGCATCATCTTAAAAGTACTCAATTGTATTTATTACTGCTTGGTGTAACTCATTCTAAGCCTTTTGGTTTAAACACTTGGGCTTCAGACCAGTTGTTTTGCACTGAGAGGGTTTGTGGTCTGCACTGTAGTGGCAGAACAGGTAGCTTACATCCTTCTAGGTTGGGAACTGCTGATTGACTCAGTGTCTGTTATTCTAAAAGTGTATTAATTCTGGTTTAAGCACTTGGGCTTTCAGGCCAGTTATTTTACATTAAGAGGGTTCGTGGTCTGCACTCTTGTGGGAGGAGAGGCTGGACTCTGCCCTTCTGAGCTGGGAATTTCTGGTTAAAGGCTTATAGTGCATGCATATCTGAACTGCTTCTTACTGAAGTTGGTGCGCCTTGTTTGCTGTGGCATAGACTGGATTCGGGCCTGCTGGATCAAGCATTGTTTGTGTAACTTGAGCACTAATCCAGGCATTCTCTAAAGTATTCAACTGTATTTATTACTGCTTGGTAGTAACTTGATTAAAGTGTAGCTATCATTCTAAGTCTTTTGGATTAAGCACTTGGGCTTCAGACCAGTTGTTTTACATTAGGAAGGTTTGTGGCATGCACTGTGGTGGCAGGACAGGTAGCTTTCATCCTTCTAAGTTGGGAACTGCTGATTGAGAGCCCAGTGTCTGTTATTCTTAAAGTGTATTAGTTCTGGTTTAGGCACTTGGGCTTCAGGCCAGTTATTTTACATTAAGAAGGTTTGTGGTCTGCACTCTTGTGGGAGAAGAGGCTGGACTCTGCCCTTCTGAGCTGGGAATTTCTGGTTAAAGGTTTATAGTGCCTGAATATTTGAACTGTATCTTACTGAAATTGGTACACCTTGTTTGTTGTAGCATAGACTAGATCCAGGCCTGCTGAATCTAGCTTTGTTTATATGCTTGTTGTTTGTTTGCTTGCTATTTCCTGGAACGCTAATTCCACCTAATACGCGACTTCTCAGCACTTCTGTGGATCACTAGTGATATCTGCATTGCTTACTGTACTTATTTCCTTGTTTCACTTGAAAGAAAGTTACTGTTTGTCATTTTGCATTTGTTACCTGTAACACATTGCACTTAAGTTACCTGGCACTTGCGCGCTAAAGCAATTATATAAGTCAGCACTAAAAATTAAAAGCACTACACCCTCACTCCCCACTGGCCCATGTTTTCAATTATTAAGGAATTCCCAATATTATTCTAGCATGTCCAAAGGTCAGTTGTCAATCTCCTCTCCGGTCCAGCTGGTGAATCTGGGAATCTTGAGGCAATGTTACAACTGCCTCATGTACACAGACAACCCTCTCCTCCTCCCAACAAATTCCAACACATGTGAGAGATGCAACCATATAGCCAAAATGGAGTCTAAGCTCTCTCAACTCAGTACTGGCATAACCAGTCAGGAGAAGAAGGAAACCACACTCGCTGCAATTCCAGTCTCACATAGACCTACCACGACAGCAAACCAAGCACATGATCACACAAAAACATACTCGGAGGCTCTAAATAAAGATCTGCCTAAGCAGCAGAGACCTCCAAAGCAGACACCCAAGCAACCACTACCCCAAAACAAAACACGTGCAACACATATCTCACAAAGCCAGTGTGCCGAACAGTCACAGCCCTTAAGACTAAACAACACACCTGATACACTTGTAATAGGCGACTCTATCATCAGGCACACTGACGTCCCGCTCACCAGGCTGAACAAGGAGAGGGTCATGGTGAGCAGCCTGTTGGGTGCTAGGATCCGCCACATAACACAAGCACTCAGGTCACTCCAAGGCAAGTACAAATATGACTCAGTCATTGTCTATGCTGGTGTGAATGACCTGAGATGTACCTCCCTGGACTACATGAAAAGAAACATAAAGGAGCTCTCTGAGCATGTAGCCCAGGCCAGTATGACCCTGTCCTTGAGTAGCATCATACCCTCACCAAGAATGACGCCACAATATGAAGACAAGATGATCAATTTCAACAATTGGCTTAAGTACTGGTGTCATTCAAAGGGGATCCAATGCCTGTCAGCTTGGGATGATATGCTCGACAAGCCACGATGCTTCGCTAGGGATGGCTTGCACCTGTCGCCCCTGGGCTTTCTGATATTGGCAAAGGCTCTTGCAACCCCTATAGTGCCTTTTTTAGGCAAGGCTCAAAAGACAAACCCACCTCCATAGGTATCAAAAGGGATAAGAAACTAAGAGTAATGCTACTCAACGCCAGAAGTCTAAACCTCAAGATGCACGCACTCGAAACTCTCCTTAGCATGGAGAACATCGATATCTGTGCAGTAACAGAAACCTGGTTCAGGGCTCCCGAGAGCACCCCAGTACTACCAGGTTATACCTCATACCATGCTTTTCGGCCCCAAAACTTGGACTGAACCACAAAAGGAGGGGGAGTATCGATATTCATCAAAGATACCCACACCTCCAGGTTGGTGGCAAAGCACGAAGCATCAGAGACTATCCATGTGTAACTAACAGTGGGTAAAACTGCCTTCCAGTTTATAGCCTGCTACAGATCACCCTCCCAAACCCAGGAACCCCACTCAGCCTTCCTGAGATCACTGGAAAATATGAAGGTCTCTCCAAACACCATTATATTGGGCAACTTCAACTACCCAGACATAGACTGGGAGCATTAATCTAGCTCCAACACCCTAGCCAAAAGGTTCCTAGAATTTATAAACTCAAATGCTATGGAACAACTTGTTACCACTCCCACATGAGGGGAAAACATACTGGACCTGAACATCACCAACATGGGGACTCTATGCTCCAGACCAGAAGTGTATCCCTCACTGGTAAGATCAGACCATAAACTAATCTCACTGGATATTCACATCCCGACCCCACCCCCTGCCCAGAATACCACAGTGAAAAACTTCTCTAAAGCAAATTTCACACTCCTCAAAACCGAGGTGGAATCCTTCAAAGCCCCCGGGCCTGTGGAAAATACGGCTCAGACTGCAGAATCCTTTATAAACACATTCTATGAACACCTTCAGGAATGCATGGATCATGCGATCCCAAATAAAACCAAGACCCAATCCTCCAAAGGCAGACGTCCTGTCTGGTGGACCCCAGCCATAAACAAACTATACAATAGAAGGAGGAAGCTACTAAATGATAGAGCAAAATCCCAAAAAGGGAAGGCATCACTGATCAGTATTAGCAAAAAACTACGGGCACTCATAAAATTGTCCAAGGCCAGCTTCGAGAGAAAAATTGCACAGGACACTAAGGATAATCACAATGATTTCTTTAGTTATGTTAGGAACCTGGGTGGTAATTCCCAGATATGCTCAGAATTAGTCCAAAATGACAAAAAATACACTGAACCCACAGACATTGCCAACATCCTAGCTGACAGGTTCAGCGCAAACTTCTCCCCTCCCCCCACCAAAAGGACAAATATCTATCCCAGCAGAGTGCTGCCCCCCTGACATCTCAGATGCTCAGGTAAGAGCCGCTCTCTCCAAAGCAAAAACACAGCATCAATGGGACCAGACGGTGTCCCGGGCTGCGTCCTACATGAACTCCAAGAAGAGCTAAACCTAAACATAAAACTACTGTTCAATCTCAGCCTTACTACAGGATATGTGCCCAAAGAGTGGCGTACAGCAACAGTGGTCCCTCTCCATAAAGGTGGTGCCTCAATGGATCCTAGAAACTATCGCCCCATAAGCCTGACTAGCTTGGTCTGCAAAGCTATGGAAAGGATCATCATGGGCCTCATAAATAAAGATATTGGGGACCTACAGACACTGGATCCTACCCAGTTCGGCTTTGTTAAGGGCAAATCCTGCCTCTTAAACCTGGTTGATTTCTTTGAAACAGTCACCAAGGCCATTGACGAGGGGAAGGTGGTCCACACAGCCTACCTGGACCTCGCAATAGCCTTCGATACAATACCCCACTTGGGCATTATAGATAAGCTCACCAGCTTAAATATAAACCCCTATGTCACTAGATGGATTGCAAACTGGCTCAAGGACAGAACCCACATGGTTAGAATTGCTGGAGCCATGTCAGACTCCAAACCAGTTACAAGTGGTGTCCCACAAGGCTCAGTCCTGGGACCTCTCTTGTTCGGTATATATTTTTTGGAGGTACAGGCCAACACGGAAGGACTGTGGCTGACCAAGTTCACAGATGACTGCAAACTGGGCGCCATAATCGACTCTCCAGCCGACACAAGCATCCTCCAAAAGGGCCTCATAGAAACAGACACCTGGTGCCAGAGCCATGGCCTCAAGCTAAATGCCAAAAAGTGTATAGTCATCCCCTTTGGCAAAAACAAAGTGCCCACAAATTACCACATAGGTGGTAATCCATTAAGTACAGAAGAAGTAGTTAGGGACCTGGGGACCCAAGTTGATAGCAATCTCTCATTTGACAACCACATTGCCAAAGTGTTTAGAAAAACATTTTATATAGCCCACCTAATCATGAAGAGATTCACATCTAGATCAGGGGAGGTCATCTTGCCTCTTTACTCATCCCTCATCAGGCCCATAATTGAGTACAATGCCCCTTTTAGGATGTACCTTACCAGACACCTGCAGCAACTGGAAAGACCCCAAAAGTACCTCACCAAGAGGATCAAAGGGCTCAAACAGATGCCATATGCTGCCCGGTTAAAGAAACTCCAGCTCTACTCAGTGGCATACAGCCTATTCAGAGGTGATCTGTGCCTGACATATAAAGCCATGTCCAACCCGGAATTAATGGACATGCTGCACTTCAGAAAATCCAAATCCCATCGAGCTACGTGCTCGAGAGACTTGAACCTCAGCACTGAAATAAATAGGACATGCTGGAGGGACAGATTCATAACCCAGAGGCTCCCTTCACTCTGGAATAAAATCGCAGTCCAGGTTAGGCAGAGTCCCTCATTGACTCTCTTTAAGAGGAATCTTGATGAGTGGATGGGAGATCGTAGGTTTACCCCGGGTATCACTTCTGTGTCACTGTTAGACAGAGGCACAGTATACTAACATCGAAAAAGGGAATAGCAAAATAAATTTAAAATGGGTGGCAAAAGCCAAACACATTCTGGCTAGGCTTATAAATGCCCTAAGGCAGATAGCCTAGTATGAACCTATGAACCTATGTATCTCAAATTGTAAAACAAAGTTAAGCCAGAGAAATAACAATGTATCTTCATTGTCATTTTGTCTTCCAGTTTATAACCAGAGTATATTGTTTAAATCTGTTCAACCATTCAGACTTATTTCATTTACTATGCAAAATAAATACTATTTCTCATGTGCACAGATTTAATAATTCAAATAAAGGTAACGTATAATATAGTCTACTGATTAATTGCTCAGTTTTAATCTTCATAACTGTTGTTAATTTCCAAATCAACATTAAAAGTGTTCCAATTTATGTGCAATTATAACAATAATAATTTGTTATAAAATAATCGAAATATAAATTAGAAGGCTTTCATCAATGAAAGAAATCCAATTTCGAAATGACAAAAGTTATTCAAAACTAATTTGTTATAACTAAATCCATTTAATAATTTAGAATTCAAGTACAGCCTTGCAGTGCAGCTATAGCTGTATAATTCAATACACAAATTAAGAATCTTCTTGAGAGATTACCTACAAATTAAAAGTTTTTGAATCTGATTAATACAATTTGAGTTTGAATAAGTAAAAGTGTTAGTGTGTCTATTGTACTCAAGTATTTTGTCTTTTAGCAATAATCATCAAAACTTACATTTCACACTGTATAGTGGCATTCTTATTTGCAAATTACTTATCTTTATTTTATTTTAATTTGCTTTTGTTGACTTGTTCAGTACCATCAGACCTTTAACTATTTTTCAGAGGAGGCTTAAAGTGGTATTTATACAAATGAAGAATATTTGATCAAGACACCAGGAACATTATTACCCAGGTATTTTCCAGCTGTGTTGCAGTTGGAATTACGGAGTAGGAATAAGACAATGTTACAAAACAAGACAGGCAGAGGGAATAAGGATGGTTGGTCATGTGTCACAGAGCTGTGCAGTGAGGGACATCAGGATTGGCTGATGCTGCTGATAGAACTAATAAAAGACCCTCAAACTGGTACATGCAGCACAATTGGTGTACTTTTATGGAAAAGATGATTATCAAGGCAGTGATTGCAATCTGGAAATAGAACTTTGTTATTGTACCAGAAAATGCTGCTATGTGTTTTACACTGACATTGTAATTAACTTCTAGGCATATTATTCTTCATAATATTTTATTAACTGTTAATAGATTATACTTTTGGAAATTTACTCCACTTGCCTCTGATGAAAAGGAACTTCTTTCTGTAAGACTTTACTGGTAAACAAATGCCAATAAACAAAATAAAAAATATGAATAGCATGGTACATATAATATAGAGCACAACTGAAATAAAAGAATCAATAGACAGAGATATACTGCAGACATATACAGCAACAGCATTTTATGGCAAACAGCTAAATAAAGAATAAAAACATCGGAAAACACTAGGTAAGTGATCATGGTGACCATAAGGGCAACAGCCATATGGACTTTTAAGCAGACAAACATAAACATTCTTGTCATCCTTTTCAAGCACTTGATAGTACTCACCTCCCAAATTGCACAGGGCCATACATGATAATCCTGGTGTAAATCTGTGTCCCCCCCCACCCAATCATCAAGACTAGCTTTAAAGGTAGCCAATACTGAAATATAGTACTTTTTGACTGTACGTTTAGAGTACCCCATCAGTGCAGTGTTTCAACGCATCCCATACATTCTGGCCCACTACACTAGATGAAGATACTAAATGAAGTTGCGTCTTTATATCTGTGAAAAAAAAAAAAAAAAAAAAGATCAGCTTACCATTACGAAGATCACTTATTGCATCCTGTGCAGTAAAGCAAACACCATTCTCCAAGGGGACTTCAACTAGCCATGCATTAACTGGCAGACCTGACTGTATGATCAGACATTTCTGATCTTCATCAATACAAACTCTCTGGACCAGTGAGTCCACACCTCAATCAGGGGTGATTAAATCCTGTATTTGGTCTTTTCCAATATGGAGCAACTCTACTTGTTCCCCACTTCATTTCCCTCCTTGGTCAAATCAGACTGTAAATTAGACACATTTGTTTCAAGACTTAAGCCAGAAGCATATTCAAATAGTTTGGAATTCAATAAATATGCCATGGTTAATCTACTGAAACAGAGTGAATACCTGGCTATATTCAACATCCCCTTCCAAATGAATGACCCCACTACTTATGTGGAATCCTTTTCTACCAAATTCAATTCACATGTGATTAACTGCCTAGATATGACTGTCCTCTCTGAAGAAAATACAATGTCAGATTCAAAATAAACCTTTATGGTAGAACCTATTTAAACAGAATGTGTAATATAAGAAAAGAAAAAAAACTCATTGATGAAAAAACCCTCTTGCTAAAATTAAGAGAAACCCTGGACCCTGATCAAATACACTAAAGCCAGATATGAAGTATGAATTGCCACCCAGACAAAGTGCAACCACAAAGTTTCTTTAACTATCTTGGAAAGAATGCTCAGCAGTGTGCAAAGCTAATAGTAAATGGTATCACATGCTAAGACCTGAGAACATAGCAAATATACTAGCAGATAAATTTAGCTCCAACTTCTTCACCTTCTTTTCCCTTACATTCCCTGATTTCAAACGCCAGTCTACACCCCACTCTCAAATTTCCAATAAACTAGCCCTCAAGGCACTATCCAAGGTCAAGAACATTGCTTCTATAAGGCCAGATTACATATCAGGCTGCTTACTGGCCAACCTGAAACAGAACCTGTCATACCCCTTACAGAGGCTATTCAATTTCATCCTTCAGTCAGGCTTTGTGCCAGATGAATTGAGGACAAGAACTGTCTTCCCCTTGAGCAAAGTTGGGGTACTAATGGACACAGAAAATCATAGACCTACAAGTCTGACCAACCTCATCTGTAAGACTATGGAAATAATCACTGATGAATTAATAAATAAGGATAAAGGTAACTTCCAAACTTTCAACCTAAGCCAGTTCAGATTTGTTAAAGACAAATCCTGCTTACACAAGCTGGCTGACTTCTTTGAGAAGGTTATAAAAGCAATGAAAGCGAAGGTAAATCAGTACATACTGTATAACTAGATCTCACAAAGTTGTCTGACACTATTCCACAGTCAGGCATCATAGATAAACTATATCTGCTAAATATTAATCACTATGCTGGATAGCAAATTGGATCAAAAATAGAACCCAGTTAATTAGGAAGGACTGCTCCATCTCCTGCAAAACACCTGTCACTAGTGGTGCACCTCAGGGCGTCAGTCCTTGGGCTACTCTTCTTTGGCATTTACTTCTGAGAGGTCAAACCTCTCATTAATGGTTTATGGCTGTGCAAGCTTGTAAGTGACTGTTATCTTGGTGCCATCATAAATTCCCCAGAGGACACCAAGATCATCCTAAAGCGGCTTTCTCAATATAACAGCTGGTGTTAAAACAATGGACTAAAACTAAATGCCAAGAAATGTATAATAGTATCTTTTGGCAAGCAAGAAGTCCATTGTAATTATCAGATTGACAACACACCACTGAAAATTAATCCAGTAGTAAGGGAACTGGGAACTTATGTAGACAATAATCTGTCCCTCAATCACTACATATCCACTATTGTAAGAAGGTACTTATTCATTGCACAGCTTATTACTAAGGATGTGATATCCAAGTAAAGGGATGTGATCCTTTCACTGTATTCTGCTTGCATCAGTCCAGTAATTGAGTATAATGTCCCCCTTCAGGATGTACCCGTCCAAACATTTAACACAGCTCAAATGCCCACAATGCTTTTTTTACTAAGAAAATCAAGGCCCTAAATCAGAGAAACTAGGCAGACAGTATCAATGCCTTGTCCCTCTTCGCATTGTCATACAGTCTACTGGAGTATGATCTCTGCCTCACATAAATGTCCTCAATAGACCCTGTTCTCTCAGACCTACTGCACATCTGCAAGTCTAATGGAGGCATAAACAGTCACTCTAGATCTCATTTGCAACACAAAGAGAATGTATTGGAGGAACAGATGTATATCTCAAATAAAGACAATTCTTTAGAATCATCTTTCTCTCCACATAAAGTACTGTGGACTCCAAATGGAGAGATGGTAAGTCAGCAAGCACAGGAGAGTAGTATTGCTGAAAATTAATTCATCCTCAAGTCTTGGGGGAGTACCTTCACGAGGTAGACCCTGTTCTTTTACAACATTTCACCAAGACAACACTGATATATAGTTTGTATTTTATATAGCATATAACATAAACAGACTTGAGAAACCAAAACCGTCAAACTGTAAAAAACAGATGGGAGCAGAGATCCTTGACGAAACACTGTTTATTCTTGAAATGCGTTAATTTCAATACACTTTTCATTAGGAACAAGCCCAACTTCATCAGAAGATAAAAAAGTCAAACAGGGAACCATGGGCTGTGCGGTTTATATATCAGTAGTTAAACACACCCTTCCTGATTCCTGATTGATTAATTAGTTAATTAGTTAAGGAATGGTTCGGTTTACTAAATGCACAAGCCCTCTATAAACATATAGTACAGAAAAAATAAAAATATTGTAAAAATAAGTGTAAATATATGACTTATTTTAACATATTTAGACACATACCAACACATGTAAAATTACACAAAATGTGCATGAAATTCACAGAACGTTGATTCAAGTTTAAAAATAAAATTGAAAGTAAAAATGGAAATAGAAAATACTGTTTAGAATATGTGAAACCTAACATTGTTATTATAATTCTAGTATCAAGTAGACCCTTTAGCACAACAGTCATTGTAAATTTCAATCATCTGACCCTAAGTAAAAAATTCAGGGCAACCCACAATGATGTAACATAAGGTAGCAAGTGCATCCTCCTTATATTTAATAAATGAATAGTGCCTGTCAATATTACCTGAAGTTGTGTTTGTATTCAATAATGCTTCCTACATATACATACTAAAACAACCCAAATTGTTTGTGGAATGCAAACAAAAAGTCAGGTGTGTGTGGTCAAGAGTAAGGTAGAAAGGTCAAAATAGATGTAAAACCTATCTCTCTAGGTTTTTTAACCTCAAAATACAAGCTATTGAACTTGTTTCATTTATTCCTGGCCACTGATTAGCATTTGTCCTAAGCTGCCAGAGAAGTTCTTTTCTCTCTAGCTTCAATGAGTCGTGGCCTCCTCTAGGGTCTCTAACCTGTTGGTCTATAACTCTGAACCTGAATTCATGGTTAATGTGTTCATTGTGGTGTCTAGCTAGTGCATTGACCTGGTTGTTGTTCCTAATATTGTACATATGTTCATACACCCTTTCTTTAAGCTTTCTATCAGTTTTACCGATATAGAAAGCAGGGCATTGGAGGCACCTTGCTAGGTACACCACTTGCATGCTGTTACAATTAGCTTTGAAATTGATTTTAAAGTTCGAGTCACCTATCTGGAAGTCACGACCCTCATCTACAAATTGACAGTATTTACACATATTACACTTAAACATACCTGTTTGAGTTGTGTGTGGTTGCCTATTGTTTTCCAGTAGCTGTTTTAAATTATTACCTCGTTTATAGGTCACTAATGGTCTGTCTGGTAGTACCATTCGGTATTTGCTGTCACTTAACAGTAGGTCCCAGTTTTTCAGGATGGTTCTGTATAGGTCATAAGAATCCATGTTGAAAGTACTACAGAATCTCCATGAAAAACCAGTCATGTCAGCCACTCTACTGTCCTGTATGGTAGTGTCAGTCTGTGTACCCCTCTCTCTACCCAATATGGGGACATAGACTTTCAATGTCCTTTTGACTTTGACCTCGTCAACAATCTCTTGCAAGAAGCTAAGTGGGTACCCTCTCCTTAGAAAAAACTGAGTCAACAAATCACATTCCTCTAGAAATTCAGTGTCTTTACTTACCATCCTAGCTGCCCTGACCAGTTGGCCTTTGACCACTGATTTCTTCTGATGTTTCGGGTGGCAGCTAGAATAGTGTAGGAAGGAATTAGAATAGGTATCTTTCCGATGGATTTTAGATACCCATTTTTTGTTGTCATAATCCTTCCTCAAGTCTACATCTAGATAGTCTATCCTGTGTTTATTGTATTTATACGTGAAGGAGAGAAAGTCAGTAGAGTTGTTAAACTCCATTAGCATTTTTTCAATTTCCACATCAGTTCCATCATATAACAAAAATATGTCGTCCAGGAACCTGGTGTAGTAAATTAGTTTGGCGTTGGGGACTCCTTCTGGGAATACAAATGATCTTTCCCAAAATGCCATCACTAAGTTGGCTATGCTGCCCCCACATGGGGAGCCCATAGCTACACCAATTTCCTGGTGGTAGATAACATCATGGAACATAATGTAATTGTAAGAGAGAACAGTATCAATCATTTCTCCTATCAATTGGACTTCATCAGGTGGTACCCCCAATAGTCGTAGCATATCAGTTACCCTTCGACAGCTATGTTATGAGGAATTGAAGAATAAAGTTCTTTTACGTCAATGGTGACAAGTTGACAGTCTGGAAAGAATCCCACATTATTGATAGATTCTAAAAAGGACCATGAGTCCTTTGTTATTTGTTTCTCTCCCTTCACATATTTTTGAAGAGTTCTATTCAGTACTTTAGCACAAGTATAAGTTATACTATTTCTGCCATTCACTAACGGTCTCATAGGTGGATTATTGATGTTTTTGTGGATTTTAGGGATCCCAGATAGTACTGGAGTTCTAGGTGCCAGTTGTTGCATATAAATATATGTATCCCTGTCAATCCTGGCCTCTATGTATAACTCTTCAATGAACATCTTGACCCTAGAGTGGGCTCTATTCATTTCATTGAGAGATGCCCTTGAATAGGTATCACCACTGAGGATGTTCTCCATTCTATTATTGTAATCACTACATGTCATTATGGTGATACCGCCCCCTTTATCAGGTTTCATCAAGCGCAAGGGTGCCTCTCTAAGTAGTGCCAATTCAAATCTCTCTTCCTTTTTAATATTTGGTACCATGTGGCTATCCCTAACTTTGTGTTTTTTGAGATTCCTAAAGTCTAATTATGTCACATTGATTAAACCAGTTATGGCAATGCACACATGATGTATGTGTGTGCCAAATACACATATGTACCTGTGACCTTCAATAGTTACCATGTGTGATGCCTGCCACATGTGAATACATGGTATTTGCACAGGATGTGTATATACAGTGTGAGATGTAGATGCTATCAGCCTAGTAGTGAGGGATACACACCTGGTCTGGGGCATATAGTCTACATGTTGTTGATGTACAGGTGCTGCATGTTTTCACCTGTTGTGGGAGTGGTAAGACGTTATTCCATAGCAATGCAGTGACTGCATGCTAAGAACCGTTCAGCTAGGGTATTGTAGCTACACTAATTCATTAGCATTCAGTAATATGTCAGAATCTCTGGTGAGGGTCTGATGCCAACCAAGGTCAGGGTTCTACCAGCCTGTGTCACTTGCCCAGTGATCCCTTCCATGTTCCCTATCATGTATCCCAGTGAGGGACATCCCACATCAGCTGTGGTGGCATGGACAATGACTGAGTCATATGTGTCTATGCATCTGACTGACCTGTATGCTTGTGTTATGTGGTGGACCACAGTGCCCCATGAGCATATCACTGTGACCTACACCTTGTCCAGCCTGGTGAGCATGTTCTCACTGTAGTGGACAATAAAAGTACCTAACACAACTGCGGCAGTAGTGTTGTATAGCTGTACAGACTGTGCTTGTTTGACACACAGGATTTGTGTGCTATGTGTTATGCGTGCTGTGTGCAGGCCTAATGTATGCCTGTGTGCCAGCTGCAGAGATGTCTGCCAGTCATGCAGGATGCTATCCTTAGGCTCCACAACTGGCCCGGTGTGTTTCCATGCTTGTATTGCTGTCCGTGTAGGTCCACATCAGATTGGTATTGCTGTCACTGTAGTATTTCATGTCACCAGACAGGTTATGCCAGTACTGGGTTCAGAGTGCTTAGTCCACAGTTTGGCCATGTGTTTCCATCTCATACATGTGTTGTACATCCATGGGTAGGGGATAGGGTTGACTGTGTACTTGTGGCAGCTGTGACATTACTACATGACACACATATTCTACAACTGTACCATAGAGGTGACTGACAACTAACCTTTGCACATGCTACCATAGTATTGAGATTGCATTGGTGATTAACAGCACATAGGGCCAATGGTGAACAAGATACATAGGTCCATAGGTTCATACAGTGATGTCTGCCCAGGGCATGTATCCACCTAGCCAGAATGTGTGTGGCTTTCAACATGCATTGTAAATCTGTCTTGCTATGCCCTTTTCCAAGGTTAGTATACTGTGCCTCTGTCTCACAGTGACACATAAGTGATACCCAGGGTAACCCTACAATGTCACATCCAGTCATTAATATCACTCTTGAAGATTGTCACTGAGTCACTCTGCCTAACCTCTATTGGGATAATATTCAAGAATGAAGGGAGCCTCTGAGTTGTGAATGTGCCCCTCCAGCATGTCCTATATATATCACTCCTGAGGATCAAGTCTTTCCAGCGTGTATCCTGATGGGATCTGGATATTCTGAGGTGCAGCATGGCCATTAAGTGAGGGTTTGACATGGCTTTATATGTCAGGCACAGATTGCCTATGAAGAGGCAGTATGCCACTGAGTAGAGCTGCTGTTTCTTTAACCAGTCAGTATGTGGCATCTGTTTAAGCCCTTTGATCCTCTTGTCGAGGTACGTATGTGGTATTTCCAGTTGCTGCAGGTGTCTGGTAAGGTGCATGCCGACAGGTTCATCATAGTCAATTATGGGCATGATGAGGGATGAGTAAAGGGGCACAATGTCCTCCCCTGATCAACATGTGGATCCCATCATGATGATGTGGCCCATATAACATGCTTTCCTAACCACTTTGTCCATGTCGTTGTCAAATGGCAGAATGCTATCAACCTGTGTACCCCAAGGTCCATAATTCCTTTGTCTGCACTTAATGGATTAACACATATGTGGTACTTTGTGGTCACTTTGTGTTTGACAAAGGGGATGACTATACGCTTTCTGTCATTCACCTTGAGGCCATGGCTGTGGCACAAGTCGTGTGTTTACAAGAGGCCCTTTTGGAGGATGCGTGTGTTAGCTGGAGAGTTGATTATGGCGTCCGGTTTGCAGTCACCTGCGACTTGCTCAGCCACAGTACTTCCATGTTGGCCTGTACCTATGATAAATATATAATGAACATGACAGCTCCCAGGGCTGAGCCTTGTGGGACACCACTTGTACCAGGTTGGAGGCTGACATGGCTCCAGCAATTCTAGCCATGTGTGTTCTGCCCTTGAGCCACTGTGCAATAACCATAGTGACATAGG
Source organism: Protopterus annectens (assembly GCF_019279795.1). Lineage (NCBI taxonomy): Eukaryota > Metazoa > Chordata > Ceratodontiformes > Protopteridae > Protopterus > Protopterus annectens. The sequence continues at coordinate 578,687,872 of NC_056729.1, forward strand.
GGTTAATATGTACACTGGTGAGCTTCACTAGAATGCACAAGTGGGGTATTGTATCAAAGGCTTATGCAAGGTCCAGGTAGGCTGTGTAGACCTCCTTCCCCTTGACAGTGGCCTTGGTGACTGTTTCAAAGAAATCAAACAGGTTTGAGAGGCAGGCTCTGCCATTAACAAAGCCAAACTGTGTATGGTGACATGTCTGTAGGTCCACAATATCTAGATATGTGAGGTTCATGATGATCCTTGCCATAGCTTTGCAGACAAAGCTAGTCAGACATATGGGGCAAATAGTGTCCAGGATCTGTGAAGGCACCACCTGAATGTAGAGGGACCACTGTTGCTGTACGCCACTCTTTGGCCACATATCGTGTAGTAAGGCTGGGATTGAGCAGTGATGTTATGTCTGGGTGTAGCTCTTCTTGTGGTTCATGTAGGACACAGCCTGGGACACTGTCTGGTCCCATTGATGCAGTGTTTATTGCTTTGGGAAGGGCATCTCTTACCTGAGCATCTGTGATGTCAGGGGGGGCAGCACTCTGCCGCAAGACATATTTGCCCTTTTGATGTGGTGGGGGGGAGAAGGCAGCAGTGAACCTGTCCACTAGGATGATGGCAATGTCTGTGTGTTTTGTATTTCGTGTGACATCTTGGATTACCTCTGAGCATATCTGGGTAGTACCACCCAGGTTCCTAACATAACTACAGAAAGCCTTGTGATTATCCTCAGTGGCTTGTGGAATCTTCTCTCAAAGATGGCCTTAGACAATCGTATGGGTGCCTGTAGTTGTCTTCCAATACTCATCAGTAATGCCTTCACATTTTGGGAGGTTGTTGTATCATGTAGTGGCGTCATCCTTCTATTGTATAGTGTGTTTATGGCTGGTGTCTGGCACACAGGACATCTGCCTTTGGAGAATTGGGTCATGCTTTCATATGTGGTTTCATGATCCATGCATTCCTGAATGTGTCCATAGAATGCCTTTATACAGGTATCTGCAGTCTGGTCCATATTTTCAACAGGCCTGGGGCCTTTGAAGGTTTCCACATCATTTATGAGGGGTGTGAACTTGCTTGACATGAGCTGTTGACAGACGTGCCGCCCTCTAGACAGAGCAAGGTGAGGGTCACATTTAGCTACCTGTCGGGTGATAGAATGTGCCACATAACACAGGCACACAGGTCACTCCACAGCAAGTACAACTATGAGGCAGTCATTGTCCATGCTGGTGCAAACAACCTGAGATGTACCTCCCTGGACCACATGGAAAGAGACACAGTGGAGCTCTTACAGCACCCTCTCAAACTCAGAACTCCCACACAGCCTTCATGCTGACACAGGAGAGTATAGATTTCTCTGCAAACACCATCATACTGGGTGACATCAGTTACCCAAACATAGACTGTGAACATTACACAAGCCACAATACCCAAGCTCTAGGGTTCCCATAGATCAGACATTCTTTAGCTATGGAACAGGTAACCAACCTTCCCACAAGAGGGGCAGATATACTAGACCTGATCATCACAAACATGAGTACAAAATGCTCACCACTGGGAGTATATCCCTCATTGTTGCAATCAAACCATATACTAATCACACTGGAGTACTGGATCCCCCACATATGCAAACCTCGAACACATCAATGTGTGTGTGGGAAATGCCCCTATTAGCAACTGTGACAGTACAGTACAGGATGCAGATCCCCCTTTTGAAACACTGATGATGTCAGGACTCTATAACTATATTACCTGTATTAAAGTCCTCCAGTAATTCACATAGTGTGCTCTGCTAATGCGTCTTTCTCCAGTGTCATAACATAGTTAGGTAGGGGTTTGAATCCTGCAAAGGGAATGTATGTGTGTTAATATGAGTGGGGTTTATGTGTGTGCACTAGACTGGGAGGGATAAGTGCCTTTTGCCAACTGGGAGAACACACTACAGGGTGCACATCCCTCCTCCTACACACAGATGATGTCAGCACCCTCTAAGTACAGCATTAGAAAGGATTTCTCCAACTACTGCAAATAGCACACTCTGCTAATGTGTCTGTTTCTACTGTCATAACACAGTTAGGTATGGGTTTGAATCTTGCAAATGGAAAGTATGTGTTTTACTGTGGGTGGGGTTAGTGTGTGTGCACAATGATGGGGGTGGGATGTGGCTTTTGCCACATGGGGCTATGCACTGCAGGGTGCACATTACCCTTAACAAGCAGTGATGTTGACAGCACCCTTTACAAACAAAACTACAAAGAGAAGGTGGTGGTACCAATAACACATGTAAGGTAACACTTCTTCAAGTAATGTCCACAAAACAGTAGGATAATCAAACAATTCTTTTATTCTATACAAACAACATGACAACAGACAACTGCCAGTACTCAGTATAGTGTTACATGCTACTGTAACACGCACATGTACCAGAATATACCTAGATAGTGTTTTGAAGCCTGAATGTGGCAAGTGTGTGGATGTGGGATGTGTCTGTGTGTGCATTTCCGTATGGGAAACATGTTTGATGTGGCAATCAGGGTACCACAGTACCTGATGCACATTACATCTTTGAACTGATGAGGTTGCCTGCACCCTGTGAGTACAGGTAGAGAAGAGGAAGTCGGTAGTAAACAACATAGTGCACTTCTCAAATGTGTACCTGTCATGTATCGACAGCTACTCATGTAGGGTAATAAATAATGGGAATGGCAGGTGGCGTGTGCATGTGTGTAGGTAGCAGGGTGTGTATAAATGCATGTGTGACAGAACAGATACATATAGCTGAATCTACATAACAGCACATGATGCATTCCCATAGTCAATGTTAGCATGTGATGGTGTGCAGCTGGTACACTTTGGTAAGTAGTATGGGTGCAGATAACAATTGAGGACATTCATACAGTTACTGCAGCAGGACTGCTGGGATATACACACAATCATAGTGGAACAGTGAACAGTTACCAACATGTTACTACTTATACACATCTATGTAGTCACCCTGTGCATCAGCAACATGTTTACCTTTTCCTGCACCAATGTTGTAGTATGCAGGAGGTGGCACAGTGTCATCATATGCACAGGGTGTGGGTTAGGTATGCCCAAGCCAGCCACTGGTAACACCAATTGACATGTGTGTGTATGTGTGTTTGTGAGGGGCAGCAGTACAGGGTGGACCAGTGTTGGTGCAGTGTGTGTGTGTATGTGTTTGCCCTAGGTGTTAGGTTTCTGCATGTGTGTAATCATGCACACAGTCCCACATAATGGCTGCCATGTACAGGGTTTTGTGGACAGCCACAGACTGCACCTGTCAGGTCATCCAGATCAGTGTCTGTGAGCACGGACACGGTACCTGTGCCTGGCAGGGGTGCTACGGGCCGTATCTGGTACTAACCCAGACTGGGTACTGTTGTCAGAAGCAGGGGTGTGTTGACTGGACACAGTTCCCTGTTGGGACTGTCCAGAGCCACGTGCACGTGGTCTCCTGGGGCGTCTTGATGACAGCACAGACCCAGCATTGCTGGGGCTGGTGCTGGCACTTGAGGTGCGTGAGTGGGCCTGTTGTCGTCCGCGGCCACTGCCAGCTGGTGCTGGCATACGGCCATGTCAACGTCGCAAACGCACACCATCGCCCTGGCACATGGACATCTGGTTGTGGAGCAGCTGTTCTATGCCCCCACAACGTCTGTCAATGACATCTGTGAAGTTACGGATAGCATTCGCAATGTCACGCATGCCGTCTGTCATGGCTGTGCGACATGCTCTCAGCTCCCTCAGACCCTGTCTGGTGTACCTTTCCATACGTGCCTGTGCCTGCATAACAGTCCGAACCCAGAACGTATGCACACCACTTATTTATCCTGTCCAGTGGACTACAGATACAGGCACATTGTATAACAATAGCAGGAGGCTACTGCAGCACAGGGCAGATTCACATGAAGGCAAGTCATCTGTGGTCATCAGTGTTAAGATGCGTCACATTCACCAAATGCACCGATATTGGCAACATTGTTGCAGACAGTTTAGGTGCAGGTACCCCCCCCATTCTCCTACACAAGTGGAATTAGTTATGACAGATGACTGTAACCTCCCTATCCTCTCACATGTCCAGGTGAGGGCCACCCTCAACATTGCAGAACACATAGCATCACTGTTACGAAATGGTATCCCTGGATGTGTGCTACGTTCACCCCTGGAGGACATAGCACCACATGACAGACTGATATTAATCCCTAGCCATACTACAGGATATGCACCTGAACAGTGCCATACATACACAGTGGTCCCACACCAATGAGGAGTAACCTCTACTGACCCTGGTAACTACTGCATCATATGCACAACTGTCCTTGTGTTCTAAGCTATGGAAGTTCTAAGTATGGGCAACATGTACAGCAATATTACATATGTATATATTTCAGGACTATGTACACACAACCTATCTCATGGACATACCTATAGATAGTGAACTATGATACATTTGGAGGTGTCACAGTAAACACAGTATTAACCTGCTACTTTGCATTACCTGTGTTTGTGGCAGCTGTTGCTGTGTCAGTGGTGCTGCTTGCTGTTTGCTGCTGCTGCTGCTGGTTTTGCTGCTGGCTGTCTGTATATTTTTTTATTTCTCTCTGTCTCTCTCTCTCTCTTTCTCAGTAGGTTTTGTGCAATGACTGTATTGCATGTGTGGAGTGTGGGTACTGGATGCTTTTGTAGGTATCTGCATAGGTCCATGTGATGGCCTCTGCACCAATTGTAAGGCAGCATTGGCTAATTTGTACTGATTGCATGTCTCACTGTGATTTCAGGACAGTGCTATAAAAGGGTATGTGAGATAGGCGTTGCCCTTTCAGATTGTAAGGGCGTGGACCATGCTGGTATGCTGTTGACATTGTTCTGTGAGTGTGAAGGTTAGTACATCTCTCATGCTTCATGCTGTGTTGTGAATTCAGGTTGCTACATTTCTCTCACCTGTTCCCTGTAGTGAGTGTGTATGCATACTGACACCTACGACTATATTTCATATGTATTGCTATATATACATATGTGTACATATACATACTTTCATATATGTACATTAGCTGACAATATTGGGTACAAGCTAACAATTTGCAGGGCTGTTTCTGTTAACACTACACTAGTATGGGAATCCAGTAATTGGGACAGTAAAGTCTGCCTGACATGCTTTGGGTAGTACACATACTATATTGCCTTTATCTTCATTCCTACTATTACATGTTCCACTTATTTAGCACTATATTCCTGTATGAGAGTCATGGCTTACTGGTAGGTCATACAGACTAGTGTTACAATGGTCTTGTGGTAGGGCCTACTAGTATGCTTATATTTTGCTTTCAAATTGAGTATAGGGCCTATCAATCAGAGTGCTTGGGGGCACCTTTAAGCAGTTAAAGGGGTTAGTAGGTCTCACAGGAGTCAGGCTGTGTTGCAGATTCTGGTTGCTGCATTTATCTTCACTGTTTCCTGTAGTGAGTGTGTATGGATACTGACACCTACCACTATATTTCATATGTATTAATATATATATATATATATATATATATATATATATATATACATAATAATGTAAGGTAATGTACATATATGAAAGTATGTATATGTACAAGCTAACAATTAGCAGGGCTGTTACTGTTAACACTAAACTAGTATGGGAATACAGTCGTTCAGGCATTACAAATCTACCTGACATGCTTTGGGTAGTACACATCCTATATTACCTTTATATTGATTCCTACTATTACATGTAATATTTATTTCAGCACTATGTTCTTGTATGAGAGTTATGTCTTAGTGGTAGGTCATACAGACTAGTGTTACCAAGGTCCTGGGTTTGGAACTGACAGTAGGGATTTTTTCTTTAAAACTGAGTATAGGACCTGTCAATCAAAGTGCTGAAGGCACCTTTACGCAGTTAAAAGGGTTATTAAGTCTCACAGTAGTCAGGCTGTGTTGTAGATTGTGGTTGCTGCATTTATTTTCACTGTTTCCTGTAGTGAGTGTGTGTGAATACTGACACCTACCACTATATTTCACATGTATTAATATATTTATTTATATATATATATATATATATATATATATATATATATATATATATATATATATACATATGTGTACATATAATACTTTCATATATGAACATTACCTCACATTATTATGTACAAGCTAACAATTAGCAGGGCTGTTTCCGTGAACACTAAACTAGTGTGGGAATCCAGTAATTCAGGCATTAAAATCTACCTGACATGCTTTGGGTAGTACACATCCTATATTACCTTTCTATTGATTACTACTATTACATGTTATATATATTTTAGCACTATGTTCTTGTATAAGAGTCATGGCTTAGTGGTAGGTCATACAGACTAGTGTTACGAAGGTCCTGGGTTTGAGACTGACAGTGGATATTTATTTTTCTTTCGAAATGAGTACAGGACCTGTCAATCAAATGTGCCAAAGGCACTTTTAAGCATTTAAAACCAGGTCTGCGCTCATTTGCACGGAGCTCACGCATGCGCACTGGCGTTGAGCTCCGCGCACACAAGCGCACACCCGCGCTATTTTCTTTGAAAGAAAAGAAAAAGGGGTGACAGGAAAGTGGTGAAAAAAGGGTCACAAAGAGGGTAAGACAGTAGGGAAACAAGCTTGGTATTTGCAGGAAGGATGTAGGTGAGACCCATAGCTGCCCATGTCTTTCTCAGCAACAGCTGTGCATTTGTATGCAATTTGGTGTGACATTTTGAACCTTCCACCCCTGAGAGAGGTGTCAGGACAACATTAATACCTGTTGTACAGCCAATTGTAATTAACAGTTTCGATGTCCAGCGGACATGTGTGCAACATGGACAGCTATGTATGGGGCGTAATTTTTTTGTGGGTACAGAGTGCCCTTTTTTTTTTTTATCAGGTGAGAGTGGTATGTCAGGTGAGGTAGTCGGTATAGCTGGGGAGGTAGGTTGGGTAGGTTAACAGACAAGACAGACAAGACGCATACAGGGGCAGTGTATGACACATGTGGGGGGGTTACACAATTGACGGGGACGGAGGTTGGGATATCCATGGCACATGAGCCCACAGATGGCAACAGTGGAACTGATATCCCCACCCATAGGCAGTTGCCACTGTTCCTTCACAGCCCAGGATGGGGCTGTGCTGGGGGCTGTGCAGGCGGGACAACGGGCAAGCCGTAAGCTGTGCCACCCGGGCCTCAAGCTGGCGTAGGGGCCCAAGAACAGAGTCTTGGATCTCCCTTCGCACCACAGACCATACACCTTGGAGGGTGAGTGGACGTGCTCCTCCGGCCACGCTTGCAGAGGGGGGACGGGCCCCATCCCCTGCAGCGTTTCCACCCGAAGGTGGCACAGGGCCACCGGAGGAGGGTCCAGCCTGGGCACTAGTGCCAGGTGCAATCGCCAGCTGAGGTGGGGGAGGTGGGTCCGCTGGGACCTGCCTTCCCAAGCATTCTAGGTTTGTGTGTATGTTATGTTAGTTTGGGTTAGTGGCATATTATTCCATTCAGATTAGTTGTAACAGCATGCATTGGTATTCCCATTAAACAAACACCCAGATATTAACACCATTGAACAACGGGCATATCAATATCACTTGCATTGTTTCAACAGAAATACACAATTGAACAACATGCAGGGTTGATTAATGGCAACAGGCCATCAGGTTTGCCGGTTTGCAGGTATGACCAGGGCACATGCAACAAGAGATATGCATATATTTTTGAAACAGGACAAATGTCCATGGTTAATGAAATGTTCACATACCAATATTTAGTGGTTTTTTTAATTTGCAATTATAGGGTGGGGTGGAGAAAGAAAATGATGACACATTCATAAATTATACATTGATATACATTTGTAATAGAAACACAATTAACTTGTCGGTGATACTTTCCAAATGATTCTTACTTGACTGTCATGCTAGACCTGTTACAGATACATCACTATCCTAGTTATTTTGAATTTGATCAGATACATCATCCTGCTACACTTTGATGACAGGGCAGGGGACAGCTATGGATGTTTAGTATGTCAGACAATCATTCCTTCTATCTGCAAATTGCTGACTGTGATCACTATATACAGAGTTTGGCCTGAACATTCAAGAGTCAGAGACACTGAAATCAGTTTGGGATGTTAAGTTTTAATTCCCACATGCATTTATTTCTGTAGAACCACACTGAAGCTTATATATTCAGGTGCTATTACTACGTTATTCATTGATACATGACCCTTTCTGTCACTCTCACACATCCTGCAATTTCACAGTTCGGGTTGGTACTTCTAGGCTTTGTTCACATATTAGACCTGTGGGGATTCCAACACTTTCCAGCAGCCTCACTTCTGTCATGATTCAGCATTTCAACAGGGGATATATCTCACCTGTGATTACCTCAGCTTCTGAAGCTGCACTCTTGAGACTACTGCAGGTTATACTACATTTAATTAATGGTGGGACATCTGTATTACAGCACTGTTTATTTCTATCACTTATATTTCCAGTTTCACTTGCATACTGATGAACTTGTTGCAGCCATACCTGCAGACATTTACTTGCTGCTTGCACATTCTATTACTTTTACTCAATACACTGCAGTGTTCTGCTATGTGCTACACTATAATATTTATTTACAAGTACTAGGTGGGGTTACTAACCTGCATGGTGGAGCAGCTGCACCAGTCTGCGCTCATGTGCCATTCGATTCGCAGAGCGGACACCTGCATCTGTAATACAAAACAAGTAATATTGAAATACACATCTCCTTGGTATCAGCTAGTTGAATTCCTTACATACATAAGTAAAATGTAACTTAGTAGTGGGGCGTTGGGCATATCCCGGGCCTCCTGGATCCATTGGGTCAACTGGTCTTGCTTACGTCGCTTCAGGTCCGCATGGTGGTGATGGACCTGCTCACCAGTGCGTGGAATGCCAGTAGCACTGGTCAGATCATGAGCCAACTGGTCCCATGCCTCCGCCCTGTATGCTCCCCATGAGACCTGGCCCTGCATGAGTTGGGCCTCATGATGGTGAACTAGGAGCCAGACCATGTATCTGGACTCCTCAACGCCCCACCGCTGTGCTTGAAAGCAACGTCCTTCCCCTACTCCACTCATTCTGCCTGTAGGTCTATTCTACAATCGTTTATGCTGTGTATTCCTGCCTATGGGGCTTATATATGCCGATTTTCCCGCACATTTCTATGATTGGCCGGTTTAGAATTGTATCTACTTCACAGAAACTGCTTTATCATGCTCCATTTTGGCTTATATCCTATTTATATGCTATTTCTGCATTTCTATGTACTGCTGTCGTGACTTAGTGGTTTAGTACCTTGACTCTAGTGCATGGTATCCTGGGTTCGAATCTGACCACTGAATTTAAAATTTTATGACTGTCTAGAAATGACTTTAGGACCTGTCAATCAATCATGCCAAAAGCACTTTTAAACACTTTAAAACCAGGTCTGCACTCGTTTGCACGGAGCTCACGCATGCGCACCACCGGTTAGCTTGTGGGAGCGTCGCGCAAATGGTGTGCACTGGGTTACACCTTAATTGGCTAGTACCACACATGTTAAACTCAGCACAGCTAGTTGCACACAATTTGAGCCTGTTAAACCAGTCCTTAGCTATGGGCAAGCAGTTTGCAGTTTGTGAAACACTACTTAGCTACGGGCACTCTGTCTCACTGCAGTTTAGCTATCAGTACATTTCTAAATATTTTTATTATTGTATTACTTGAAAACATGTGCTCCATTTCATTCCATTTTACAAAAGGGAATACTTTTACATTTGCACAATACTGTCAGGGGCCTTTTTAGTGCTTATTTACAAAAAAAGGTTGTTGTGTGGGCTCGAACCTTGCCTGCCTGCCCTCAAGCCGACAACTCTACCGTTATGCTATTACTTCATGGCTTACTTTGCATATTTAGTTCTTATATCCTTTTCCACTTATTGCTAACTGCAGTTGCGCTAGTAGCACACCAGCACATGAGCACACAGTAGCACACATTTACGGGTTTAAAAAAATAAAACAGTTTTATTTTTATTTTACAACATCTGTTCACTTTTTACATTGCTGGTCTGTCGGGGCATGTGTTGTGTAGTGTGGTTATTCACATTTCCATGGCTTCCCTCGTGGCTGTTTACTTTCAGCCATTCTAGACTTCTGGGCGTGTCACGGACACGCCTACTCTTACACGGACCGTGTAAGAGTTACGGTGTGATTCAGCATGCCTGATGCACCTCATGCATATGCATGACATGCTGACATCACACCGTTTAACTGCAGCCTCCGTGTAAGAGTTATAGCTCTTACACGGAGGCTTCCTGAATCTGGCCCATTAATTTTAGTTGGGGAAATAACACTCTTAAATATCTAGGAATATATATAAAACCTAATTGGAAAGAAATTATACAAGTCAATTATAGAAATGTGTTAGGTATAATCAAAGAATATATAAACAAATGGAATAAAATGTTCTTTACTTTTAAAGAAAAGCTAACATTAATAAATATGTGTATTCTTCCTAAAATTTTGTTTCTTATTCAAACAATAATTATTAGCTCTCCAAAAAAAATAATAAAACAGCTCAACTCACTTCTAATTAAGTTTTTATGGTTCCCACAAAAACCAAGAATAAAGTATGATTGGCACAATAGAGATTGGGAAAAAGGTGGAATTACATTTCCAAACTTAGAACTCTATGCTGAATCAGTTATAATTCATATCATAAACAAGTGGTTAAGTAACAAGTATACTTCAAGCTGAAAAAATCTACACATGAATATTTTACTATCTAATACCGATGAAACAATAAACAATGATATTTTAACTGAAAATAACATTTTTTTTAGTAGTAAAGGACTCAGTATATAAAGAAAATAAACATACCACATTGTATTAGCTATATACTAAACAATTTTAGAAAAATTATAAATAGTAACTGCATAACAAGACATTTTTCTATATTAATATTCCCAATAGCACACACGAAGAATTGTCTAAACTATTTTAATACGAATAAAATAATGGAAATGAAAGGCAATGGACTAAATTATTGGCATCAGTTCCTAAGTACAAATAATATTCATGATACTACAAGCCTTTTAGCATGGTATAACACAAATCAAGATAATTGGTTAAATATTCAAATTTTTAGGGAACATCTAATAAAGGAATTTAAAATGAGCCAGGTGACTAATATTTTATTACAGCCTAAAATAAAGACATTAAGAGCTGACTTAAAACAGCCTGAAGACTCTTTATGGAGTTATATAGAAAGTATGAACAGATTTAATTTTTTTGAAAAGAATAAATTAGTAACACTCAAGTCAATCAATCATACAACATCATCTCTATATTGGAAAGTATTTACATGGAAGTTTTTACACAGGAGTTTCTTTACCCCACAGAGAATTGCTATAATGTCAAATAAAACTAGACATAATTGTTGGAGATGTGATGAGAGTCTATGTGCTGATTGGGTACACATGTTCCTTGAATGCAGAGTGATTGTCCCTTTCTGGCAGAAATTTAGAGATTTTATAAAGGCATTATGGACTGACAAGTGTATAATAACAGATGCACTTATGTTGTTTAATGCTCCAGTGCCGGATTGTATACCAAAAATCACAAGTGCATCTTCTCTGGTCTCTTTTGGCTATAGCAAGGAAAGTCATCACTTTAAACTGGAAAACCAAAGCAATTGTATATTTTACTGAATGTATATTATTGGCCAAAACAGTATGTAACAGAGAACTTTTAACTCTTGCTTCTAGAACAACAAGAATGACACATAGAAAGTTATCCTGGATGAAACTAAAAAAAGTTATTAGATAAAATGTAATGATTTCAAACAGAATAGTATAATGTTATGAGAATCTTTTGTATATAGTTTTAGTATTTAGTGTTATGTATGTATAATTATTGCATGATGTAAGAAGTTCATGATTTATGAAAATTAATAAAAAGAAAGTTTAAAAAAAAAGAAATTCTTCTGGTATACACACACACAAACTTTCATATAAATTGCTTCTTTTTTAAAGTGGTTTAATTGTTTCTTTATTTAGATTATATCTTTGTTATTGATTTATGCATGCAGTACTTGGGATAAGACTGTAACAATAGTCTTGCTTATTATAGCACATTGCTACCACCTTTATTTCATTAGAACATTCAACCATTTCCTTATATATGACATCTTTGCTCTCATAGTTTTAGGGATGGCTTTTAGTGAATGTTCGTTATCTAGAATAATGGATCTGAACATTGTAAACACATTTTAGCTGCTGCCTCCTTAGTTAACATGTGAGGAAAGAATACTTAATATATAAGTTGTGCAAAAATGCAGTAATTGTGGAGAGCATCCATGAAAAGTATTTAAATGAACACCACTATGGACAGCATTAATGTAGCTATATTCACAGTACAATGTGCAAAAAGCATTAATAATGAACAACACTACCTCACATTATAAATATAGATGACTTCAAGATAATTCAGAAAATGATGTGTCAAGGGTAGTGTTTTCATCAAACCTATAGCAAACGTAACAGAATACCACATCTAAATTTCTAACAGCTTGTGTCTGACAGAGCCTCTAACTGCTAGATGTTATACTTTACTGGACAGCTTGACCTCCACCACCTATCCACAAATTACAATTGATTATTTACATCACAGTTTAAAGAAAAGGGCATTTGATTCCAGCCTCTTACTTTCACTTCACATCCAGCATCATTCTCCTAGATTACTATTGATTCACTGATGTGATATACTGGAAAGATTTTGGATACTGTTTTCTAGGCAGGATATTTAATGTTATTTAATTCTGTGTGATATAAATATTATTAACACTTAAAGTAGGCTGAATCCTCAAACCACAAGCTGCTAAGAAATATTATGAGTGAATCTTCTACAAATCCTCCTTTAGCAAACTATTTTGAGTAGGGTACCCAAAAACTCCAAAGAGCTTGGGCTAATTTCCAAACAGCCACTCCTTATGTTACCCCTTCTGATTAGAATCATTTTGGAGATCTTCAGTCAGGACATTTACAGTCTTTCATCTGCTTTCTACCCTTACTACTGAATGTCTCAATTCTGCATACTGACAAAATGTTCAAACATACTTGCTATACCTTATTTTAAATTGCTGTTTCCTCTTCCTAAAGCATTCTAGAAATTTTGTTGTAATGCCTCATATAATGCATTTTCCAATTCTCTTGTATACAGACTGTCTTTCTCATTAGTAACCCAAACACTTCAGCATGTCCATAGATGCATCCTGGTTACTTTTCCACGTGCAGATAAGATATGCTGTGCTAATGATTCTGTACCAATTTTGACCCAAGTGATGGTGTAATGGACAGTGTAAGCTATTTTGGTCTACTGGACCAAGCACATATTGGTTGATCTTTTGTCTTCTATGTTTTTATGACACTCAGCCAAACCTTGTTCCAGTGAGATTGTTCCTCCTAGTTTCACATCTAACACAATTCAGTGAAATTAAATTCACAGATAGCAGTTTTCTGTAGGAAATCATTGCCAGTGCATTTCTAAAGTGTGTCAGCAGAGATTCCTTCTTTTGGGGAGATTTCTCGCTTCCCTATGTTTGTGTAGACCTGGGCTTCATATATATAAGTTAGTGGGATGTGAGGCTTGCTCTCCACATTAGGAATGCATCAGGGTTTGCTCTCCTGAAAAACATGTTTGCATTAAATGTTTTCATGGAGTTGATTTCTTGAGCATTTGTGATCAGTAAGTTGATTCTTTAAGGATTTAGGGATAATGTGTGGAGTCATAATGGAAGTTGTTCTTCCCTGCTATATTTCTTTTGAGCAACCAAATAGTTAGTAATCATATAAGACCTAAGGCATACAAGACAAAATCCACAGTAATTCATGCCACCAGAATTTGACTATCTGGCTATAAATCCAACCACCTTTTATAGTTGTGAGGAGCTGACATTTGTGAACATCCTGGATGTCTTGGAGTGGTTTTGGATGATTAACTGAGACTAAGTGTCAGGTGTAGTCAAGGCATCATGTCTTCAATTAAAATACCTAGCCTGTTTATAGCACATTCTCTACTGTCTCAGGTTGGATTTCTATAACTCATTTTGTATAGAGCTCTCTAACTTAGAACTTAGCTGATTACATTAGAAACAGCCTTTCTACTTATGTAGTCCTGTTTTTTTTTTTCATAGCATGCTGATTCTGCAGACCATGTGTTGTCTGTTACTTTTGACTTACATAACCTTTAAAGTTTTATAGTTTGTGAATAAAGTCCCCCATACTATGCCTGCCCCTTATCTGATGGAACACCTGATCTCCTATAGAACTGGTAGTCTCCCAGGCTCCTCTTTTCAATCATTTTATATTCAAACAGTACATCAGTCATTTTGTCAATGTTAGAGTTAAAATATCTTCACAGTGACAACTCTATGATGAACATAAGATCACAAAAGAGAAAGAAATGAGAGCAATCTCACCTATTGGAAATTGTGGTTTATATAAATAATGTTATGTTTCATCATGCAAAAATGGAGGTGATGTCAAGATTAAGTGGAATATTCATTAATTTTGACTAGTATTTATGGTATACTGAGATGGCAATTGGCTGCCCTGGGACCCTTTACTTATCAGGAAGATGTGATGATCAATGTAGAGAAGACAAAAAAGATTTTACAATGTAAAAGATATTTGTAGTAAAATGCATATTAAGGGAAAGAAACTGGGCCAATGGATTCCTTCCTTTATCCTAACTTGACATTTTCTATGAATAGGTATTAGAATATGCATAGAGAGAATACTAAAATTAAAACAGGAAACCTTACTTCTGCCTTTGAAGGTTTGATGCAGAGTTAGGCGGAATAAACATGACACCAGTGCTGAAGATCTTAAATGCAAGTTCTTTTCTGCAATGCCAAGCTATAGATCAGTAATAATACAGGAAACATGAAGTACTAAAAAGGGTACAAAGGTTACCAGTTTCGTTCTTGGCAGGGTATCTGAGGCAAGATCTAAGGCTAACTCAAGAAGTCAGGGTTGTTGACTTCAGGATTTTACAAATTGGGCTAGCCACATGGGTGTGTACATCTTGGCTCTAGATGATTATCATTGTAGAAATAACACCCCAATCCCATGTGCAATAAAGGAAAAAAGGAGTTGTGGATGGACGGATGGATGAATGCATGCATAAAGTCAAGTAGAAAGCAATTTTTACCAGGATGTATAGATACATTAGAATAAGAAAATGGTAGATAGGAATTAGAAGTCCAATATTAAGAGTAATTTTTATATTGCAATTGTAGTTCATTCATTGGTCAAGTTTAATAACAAATATAGCAAATCATATATATATATATATATATATATATATATATATATATATATATATATATATATGTTCAACTTCATAGAGATCTGTGCACAGTTTGTATGTGTAATCTACCCATCTGTACATATGTGTATGTATATCTATATCAATATATGTATATATAGCTATATCTATATATGTATCTATATATATCTATATATATATATATATATATATATATATATATATATATATATATATATATATATATATATATATATATATATATATATATATATATATATATATATATATATACATATATATATATATATATATATATATATATATATATGGATCTACTTTTCTTTGTTGAAATTTCATTATTTTGAAAAAGAAAAGTAGAGGATCACTTACTCGAAAGTACACTTAAACAAAAGTGCACTTTTGCAAATAACGGTTCAACAAGCCGCTAAGAAACACTGCGGCACCAAAGGGAATTTACCTGTTTCCCCACTGTAGTGCAATCTTGGAGTTAGTATATTCGTGAAAGTGCACATTCACGTAAGTGTCCCTCTACTTTTCTTTTTCGAAATAAAGAAATTTCGACAAAGAAAAGAAGAGCCATATATATATATATATATATATATATATATATATATATATATATAGGTACTTAATTTTATTGACTTTATCTTTGGTCGACATCTGTTTAGTCAACAAAAATATGCTTTTTTCTCTAACACTGCACAGTCTCAGAGAGTTTGTATATATAATTAGCAGGTGGACTTTTGACAGTCATGAGGTAATTAATATAGTGAAAACAGACTCCTATTTATGAAGAAGATGTGCAAGAACATAAAACAGTTATTTGAAAAAGAATCAATAAAGAGGGCATAGAATGCGAGCATGCTGGTACCACAAAATATTTTGCCTGTAACATCTGCAGATTTGTTGTAAAAAGTCCAGATGTTTATATACAAACATTTCCAGCAGGGCTTTAAATTCCTTTATTTATAATTCAGAACATGTGGTTTATTCAGCAGTCTGTCTATGCAGAATAATTGTATATAGGCAAGACGTTCTTTAAAAAAAAAAGTTTGTTATGCAGTGGACTATCTAGGTGAAGATGATGCATGGGGCAGAACAGACGATGCATGAATGGTGAATTAAATACATATGTTTAGCTAGGTAGTAATGCTTCTCTAAATTACAAATGAAAAAGAGAGCTGTGAGGAGGCAATGTCTTTTATAACATTTTCATATTTCTCTACAATGTGTTTTACTAATTTCTCCTGTGTTCACTACAATTCATTTATTAAAAGTTTCACATATAAAATCATGTTAATTATTAAGCTAATTTAAGAAATGTGGAATTTAAGAAAATTTAGTGTGATGAAGATTAATTGCAAAACGAAAAGAAAATGTCTATCACAAAGAACAGTCTCATGAATATCATATCACAACACAGTATCTTTATGATGACAATTTACACAGGGACTGAAAAACATCTATTATAGACAGTTACCTATGACCCTGTATGTTGTACTCCTAAAAAGGACAGCAGTATTCTTTCCTGAACAATTCTATATGCTTAGTCACACACACAAGGGACATTAGCGTTGTAAAAAAATATCTGCAGGATCAAATAAACATATTTTATTGTCTGCATTCAATGATTTAAATGAGCAGCCACAGCATGCCATTGTAAAAATGAGTATTGGACAATATTGTGGACAATTGAAAAGCCATATCACAAACTTCTGAGACAGGCAGCATGATATTTGGCTGAACACATAACAATAGAATGAGTGCAACACTAAAAACAATGTGATATGTTCTGTCAACACAACTTTAGACATATCAGAGTCTAATATATCTGTTTATAAAAATATTGTATGTGTACAACTGTATAAATTATCATCAAAAACAATCAGGAATCAGTAGTCTGAAAAAATAAAACTTGATGAATATGCTTGTCGTTAATGAACTGCTGCAATAAAATGGGTATCTGCCCAAGTGTTAATCGATCTAGGCTACAACGTTTCTACAAACAAACCCATGGTGTCTGAAGCAGATGCAATACGAATTCTGAACTGGAGGCCATGCTACACAGTCTGCAAACAGCAGAGCTAACACTGACACAGCAGACTTCCATTCACTGTATACATAGGCAGGCCGTGCACAACCGATCAGGCATCAAAACATGCAGCAAAAATATAAGTACAACAAACCATACATCATTAGCAAAAGCCACAACACTTTCACTTGTATATAAAACATTCATCTTAACACTAATGTGACATATATGCACAACAGACTGGCATTTAAGTTGTGGATGTATTGTTAAAACGTTTGCTGAAAATAGGGATAAAAAAACATAATATATTAACACTGTCAGAGTTAATACACAGTTGTAATGACAGCTACCATTTGATAATTTCACTTACCTTGCTTATACATCATGGGTATTCCTGCATTTTAATCAATAAAATGACAGGTCTGAAAACAGTGAAATATTTGTTTCAGTTCATAATATATATATAAAATAATCAACATAACTATCTCTCTCTCTTGCTCTTCAAGGCTGGGAATCTGCTTAAGGCAGATTCCTCTGATCCAACTGTGTGCTTTTTTAAATAAAAAATGTTTTAAAATGTATTCCTTAAATAACAATGATGTACATTTTTCAACACACATTGTAGACAGCTTTCTCTGAAACACATTAGACAAGTACAATACTCAGTTGACATTTTTTACATTCAGTTTTAACATATTTGAGCACAGGTGGGAGGACATGAGATTCAAACTTATAATCATAATATACATCCAGGGCCAGAGTCACGAAGGCTTGCACGGAGTCTTAGAGAAGAGTAAGACTCCATGTAGCCATCATGTCCAACAAGCAATCCAGGAACAGCCTGTAGGGGCGTGTAAGAGAGCTCCTAAAATGGCTCTTACACGGACAGGGCTGGGATATGCAAATTTCCTCAATTGCAGGTGAAAGGCATGCAAGTGAGGTAGATTTGTGATTCAGGAAACCCGAACCTGTCCGAGTAAGAGCATAGAAATGTACTCAGTTGACAACTGAGTACCGTTCTGCAAATAGCAAAACGGAGCCGTGACAGCTCCAAATAAAGGTTGCATCCAGTACAGGAAGCATGCTAATGGCCAAATATACAGCCATGTGAAATGTTTCTTGATGCAATATGAAAATAATAATATTTAATTTTTTTTGCCGATTTCCGATGTTTAAGCATAGCGCCGCGCAAACGGGGTGTGCTCTAAAACCCAGAATACTATTAAAACCCACAAATGTGGATTTTATTGAAATTGTTAATGTGCAATGCAAGGGAATGGCAGGCTGAAGGCAATATGGCCACCGAGTAGAGGTTGCTAAGGGGGGAAGCTCAGTCTAAGACATGTAACCAAGCATTGGTAGGCAATCCTATGTAAATGAGCGTTAGTATAGTGAATCGCAAGTTTAAATAGCAAATGAGCACAGTCAGTGGAGTGTAGGAGTAGGATATGGGAAGTAACAGAGTAGAAGATATGTGACATCACGAGGGGGGTATGTATGAAAGAAGTGAAGCACATTGGAGCAGAGTGGCATGTGTCAGCTGTCATTCACACATCATGGAAAGAGGTGTGCCAACAGGTAGGCTAGGGAAAGGCAAGAAATGGAAGGTGGATGCCGTGTATAACACCAAAGTTTCTTGCTGAGCGGGTATGCGCGTGTGCGCACGTGTGTAAACCCGAGTAAAACAGAATGTGCGCATGTAAGTGTGAGTGCACGCGTTTAAGCCAGAGTAAGCATGTATAAGGCTGTTTAAAGAGTTATAAGCATGTTTGCGCTGGTGTGCATGCGTTTTAACCCGAATAAGCAAGTTTTAGTCCATGTAAGCATGTGTGCGCACATGTTAGCTGCTGTGCGCGTGTTTGCACTTGTGTGCACGGCGCTCCCCCCCGAGGAAACAGAAAGGAAAAAGGAAGCACAACAAATAGTAGGAAGCTACCAGGGAGTACTAGCAGAGCTAGCAGGTGAAAACAATCAGAATCAGGCAATTACAAAGGCAGTACACTAGCCCAGCAAAGCCTAGCACTTAAAACTCTGCAAACAACAGTCCATTATGTTTCTCACAACAGACACTGCAGTAAGCTAATGGAAGTGAAAACTGAAAATGCTTTACTGAGACAAAGAAATGTTAGGGGCTGCCATTGCTGTTATAAGGTGACATATGCAACATGCTGAGGGTGGTGACAATGGAAATGCTGCTGGACAACCCACAGTGAGGAGACGGAGAAGAGTGTACAGGCCCAGGGTAACCTACCAGGAGCTACATGAGCTGGAGATAGTGGAGCGCTATAGAGTGGACAGAGACCTCCTGCAGCAAATTGTTGAGCTGTGCAGGCCACGCCTCACACACAGAACCAACAGAGGGGAACCCATCCCAGTGGAAACCAAGGTATGTGTTGGCCTAAGAATATTAGCAACAGGTACCTTCCAGAGACCAACTGGTGATATGATGGGGATATCACAGGCATCAGCATCCAGGGTACTACATCAGTTCCTGGATGCCATGTCAGCACATGTCGGTGATCATGTATATTTCCCCAATTCCTGTGAGGTATTGGCCAGCAATATGCATCTCTTCCAGCAAATAGCGGAATACCCTGAGGTAGTGGGTGCAATAGACTGCACACACATATGCATCAAAGCACCAGCCGGCGAGCGGGGTAGGGTCTACTTCAACAGCAAGGGCTTCCCCTCCATCAACTGCCAGGTCATGTGTGATGCCCAGGGCATAATACTGAATGTGTGTGCAGGTTGCCCTGGAAGCTACCATGATTCCCATATCTGGCATCTGATGCAGCTGTACCAGACATTTGCCAATGGGGACATCCCACATGGTCACCTAGTGGGGGATGCTGG
Source organism: Protopterus annectens (assembly GCF_019279795.1). Taxonomy (NCBI): domain Eukaryota; kingdom Metazoa; phylum Chordata; order Ceratodontiformes; family Protopteridae; genus Protopterus; species Protopterus annectens. The sequence goes on from NC_056729.1 coordinate 578,708,144, forward strand.
CTATGCACTGGAGCCATGGCTGATGACACCCATCAGAAATGCACACACACCTGAACAGGAACGCCATAATGAGGCACACGCACAAACACGTAATGTAATAGAGCGTGTGTTTGGGATGCTCAAGTCATGGTTCTGGTGCCTGGAGACATCTGGTGGAGCCTTGCAGTACTCACCAACTACATGTACCCAAATTGTCATGGTATGTGCTATGCTACATAATATGATCCTGCGAAAACAGCTGCAGCAGGAACAGCATAGGACTGGGCAAAACAACCCCCCCACCATTGCCAATGTCATCACAGGCAGAGCGTGACTCAGAGGAGGAACAACCTGAGCCTGCCCCAGTAGGCAGAAGGAGGCCTGCCCAGTATGATTTGGCCTTGGCAAAGAGGCAATGCATAGCACATACACTGGCTGAGTAGGAACTCTGTAAATTATACCTCTCTCCGACTTGCACACATAGTAAAAGGGATGCCTAAGTTGACACTACCTGCTTTCAAACATGTACAGGGAGTGTAGTATGTGCATCCGACATAGGCAGCCCTGCAGCACCACCTAAGGCATGATTGCCATGTGTTAAGCAATATAAAGCAGTGCTAAACAGCATTTACCACCATGTAGTATATGCAAACAAAATCGCACACACCAACTAGCACAACTGTGGTCAATGTTCAGTAATATTGGGAAATGTCCATCAGTGCTGGTGAATATTGAGCAATGTCGGACAAGCCTGGTCTAAGTAGGGCATAGCTGAACAAAAGCCAACATGCTCATATTTGCTTAACTGGCCCTTAAGCAGTCTGGTCTGCTCAGTATGAAAATATAAAGCAGTGATGGGTCTCGAACCCAGGATACTGTGCACTATAGCCAAAGTAGTGAACCACTAAACCATGACAGTATTGCAGTGGTCAGCCTGTATGCAGGAATGTTGATAAGTCTATGCAAAGTATTTCATGGAAACCCTGCAGGCACAGCATAATCCTTGTCGAGTTATGACACAAAGGTGAGTGCTGCAGTGAGAATAGTACCTGACTTTCAACACACACACAGTATAAATGTTAATATCGGTCATGTTCACACACATCAACAAATGTAGTGGACCTCAGATAGCAACATACTGAAAGGTCACACTGGGCATGCTCACACACAAATAAATGAGACAAATGTCAGGCAACAAAACACGGAATGGCAGAACTGGGCATGCTCACACACTTAGGCCATGTCTGAGTACAGCAGTGGGCCACGCATATCTGGCAGTTGCATGTGTTAACCCAGGAACCTGTCACTATACAGCAATCTGCCCTGTGCACGCAGTTATATGACAACAGACACATCTATAATATAGTGGAACCCTGTCATAATCAAATATGTTCTGCAGATACCTAAGTTGTTCATAGAAACTGGTAAAGCAAAGATGATAAAGACCTGCAAACAGTATCAGCAATAAACATTGTGCATCTTGAACATTAGCATAGGTTCAGTTCAAAGGTTGATACTAGGCTATCTACCCTAGGGCATGTACAAGCCTAGCCAGAGTGTGTTTGGCATTCACAACCCTGTCAGATTACTACACTGTGTGTGTGAATAGTAGGTCACACAATATAGCCCATGTACATTTAGGCTAGTGTGCCTCTATCTAGCAGGGACACAGAAGATATCCCAGGGGTAAACATACAATCACCCATACAGTCATCAAGATGTCTCCTGTAGGTGGTCAGTGGGTGGCTCTGCCTATGTGAAACTGGGATTACATTCTGGAGTGAATGGAGCCTCTGGGATAAGAATCTGTCCCTCCACAATGTCCTATTAACATCTGTGCTGAGGTATATGTCCCTGGAGTGTGTAGCTCCAAGGGAGTTGGATATCCTGAGGTGGAGCATGTCCAGTAATTCTGGGTTGGGTGTATCTGTAAACAACAGGCACACATCATATCTGAGTAGGTGGTAAGCGACTGAGTAGAGCTGGAGTTACTGCATCTGAACTGTGAAGGGCATCTGTGTGAGTCCCTAGATCTGCTTGGTGAGGAACTTCCGTGGCCAGTACAGTTGCTGCAGGTGTCAGGTAAGGTACACCCCAAAAGTGGCACTGTAACCAAGCATGGATGTGATGAGTATAGGGGCACAATGACCTCACTCGATCTAGATGTTAAACCATATGGAATAAGGTGGCCCACATATAAGGTGTGTCCAACCACTTAGGCAACGTGAATGTCAAAGGCGACAGTATGATCAAATCATGTCCCCAAACCCCTAACAACTCCTACCGTATGTAATGGAGTACTACCTATGTGGTAATGTGTGGACATGTTGTTATTCCCAAAGGGGGTGACTATGCAACTAATGGCATTTAGCTGTAGGCCATGGCTCAGGCACCAGTCATCCATCTCTGCGAGACCCTGTTTGAGTATGCATGTGGCAGCTGGAGAGTTGATCATGGCACCCAGTTTGCAGTCAAGTGCAAACATGTTCAGCCATATTCCCCCTGTGGTAGCCTGTACGTCAGACAAATATATACTGAACAAGAGAGGTCTCAGGACCGAGCCGTGTGGGATGCCACGTGTAACTGGTGTATAGTCAGACATGGCACCTGCAATTCTGACCATGTGGGTGCTATCCCTGATCCAGGTATCAATCCATCGTGTGAGCTATGTGTCCATATCGATGCTGGTGAGCCTATGCATAATGGCCCAGTGGGTTATTGTGTTGAAGGGGTTTGCAAGGTTCAGATAGGCTGTGTGAACAGTCGTCCCTATGTCGATGGACCTGTTAGCCATTTAAAGAATACAAACAGGTTCAAGAGGCAAGATCTGCCCACAACAATGCTGAGATGTGTAGGACACAGTGTCTGTAGGTTCCCGATGTCTATGTGTATGAGTCCCATTACAATATGCTCCATAGCTTTGCAGAACAGGCTACTTAGGCTTATAGGGCAATATTGTCTGTGGTCTGTTATGGCACCAAATCTGTGGAGCGGGACCACTGTCGCTGTATACCATTCCATGGGTACATATCCTGTGGTAACTCCGATATTGAACAGTGATGTAATGTGAGGGTTGCGTCTGTCATGATGCTCATGTAAGATGCAGACTGGGACACCATCTGGTCACATTGATACTGTGACACTCACTACAATTCCAGTCTCACATAGGCCTACCACGACAGCAAACCAAACACATAAACACAAGAAAACATACTCGGAGGCTCTAAATAAAAATCTGCCTAAGCAGCAGAGACCTCCAAAGCAGACACCCAAGCAACCGCTACCTCAAAGCAAAACACGTGCAACACATAGCTCACAAAGCCAGTGTTCCGAACTGTCACAGCCCTTAAGGCTAAACAACACACCTGATACACTTGTAATAGCTGACTCTATCATAAGGCACACTGACATCCCGCTCACCAGGCTGAACAAGGAGAATGTCATGGTGAGCTGCCTGTCGGGCGCTAGGATCCGCCACATAGCACAAGCACTCAGGTCACTCCAAGGCAAGTACAAATATGACTTGGTCATTGTCCATGCTGGTGTGAATGACCTGAGACGTACTTCCCTGGACTACATGAAATGAGACATAGAGGAGCTCTCTGAGCATGTAGCCCAGGCCGGTATGACCCTGACCTTGAGTAGCATCTTACCCTCACCAAGAATGATGCCACAATATGAAGACAAGATGATCATTTTCAAAAATTGGCTTAAGTATTGGTGTCATTCTAAGGGGATCCAATGCCTGTCCGCCTGGGATGACATGCTCGACAAGCCACGATGCTTCGCTAGGGACAGCTTGCACCTGTCACCCCTGGGCTTTTGGATATTGGCAAAGGCTCTTGCTTCCCCCATAGTGCCTTTTTTAGGCAAGGCTCAAAAGACAAACCCACCTCCATAGGTATCACAAGGGATAAGAAACTAAGAGTAATGCTACTCAACGCCAGAAGTCTAAACCTCAAGATGCATGCACTTGAAACTCTCCTTAGCATGGAGAACATCGATATCTGTGCAGTAACAGAAACCTGGTTCAAGGGGCCTGAGAGCACCCCAGCATTACCAGGTTATACCTCATACCATGCTTTTCAGCACCAAAACTTGGACCGAACCACAAAAGGAGGGGGAGTATCAATATTCGTCAAAGATACCCACATCTCCAGGTTGGTGGCACAGCACGAAGCATCAGAGACTATCAATGTGCAACTAACAGTGGGTAAAACTGCCTTCCAGTTTATAGCCTGCTACAGACCACCCTCCCAAACCCAGGAACCCCACTCGGCCTTCCTGAGAACACTGGAAAATATGAAGGACTCTCCAAACACCATTATATTGGGTGACTTCAACTACCCAAACATAGACTGGGAGCATTACTCTAGCTCCAACACCCTAGCCCAAAGGTTCCTAGAATTTATAAACTCAAATGCTATGGAACAACTTGTTACCACTCTCACAAGAGGGGAAAATATACTGGACCTGATCATCACCAACATGGGGACTCTATGTTCCAGACCAGAAGTGTATCCCTCATTGGTAAGATCAGACCATAAACTAATCTCACTGGATATTCACATCCCGACCCCACCCCCTGCTCAGAAAACCACAGTGAAAAACTTCTCTAAAGCAAATTTCACACTCCTCAAAACCGAGGTGGAATCCTTCAAAGCCCCCGAGCCTGTGGAAAATACGGCCCAGACCACAGAATCCTTTATAAATGCATTCTATGAACACCTTCAGGAATGCATGGATCATGCAATCCCAAATAAAACCAAGACCCAATCCTCTAAAGGCAGACGTTCTGTCTGGTGGACCGCAGCCATAAACAAACTATACAATAGAAGGAGGAAGCTACTACATGATAGAGCAAAATCCTAAAAAGGGAAGGCATCTCTGATCAGTATTAGCAAACAACTATGGGCACTCATCAATCGTCTAAGGCCAGCTTCGAGAGAAAAATTGTACAGGACACTAAGGATAATCACAAGGCTTTCTTTAGTTATGTTAGAAACCTGGGTGGGAATTCCCAGATATACTCAGAATTAGTCCAAAATGACAAAAAATACATCAAACCCACAGACATTGCCAACATCCTAGCTAACTGGTTCAGCGCAAACTTCTCCCCTCCCCACCAAAGGGCAAATATTTATCCCAGCAGAGTGCTGACACAGTGACATCTCAGATGCTCAGGTAAGAGCTGCCCTCTCCAAAGCAAAAAAACACAGCATCAATGGGACCAGACGGTGTCCCAGGCTGCATCCTACATGAACTCCAAGAAGAGCTAAACCCAAACATAAAACTACTGTTCAATCTCAGCCTTACTACAGGATATGTACCCAGAAAGTGGCATACAGCAACAGTGGTCCCTCTCCACAAAGGTGGTGCCTCAACGGATCCTGGAAACTATCGCCCTATAAGCCTGATTAGCTTGGTCTGCAAAGCTATGGAAAGGATCATCATCAACCTCATAAATAAAGATATTGGGGACCTACAGACACTGGATCCTACCCAGTTCGGCTTTGTTAAGGGCAGATCCTGCCTCTCAAACCTGGTCGATTTCTTTGAAACAGTCACCAAGGCCATTGATGAGGGGAAGGGGGTCCACACAGCCTACCTGGACCTCGCAAAAGCCTTCGATACAATACCCCACTCGGGCATTATAAATAAGCTCACCAGCTTAAATATAAACCCCTATGTCACTAGATGGGTTGCAAACTGGCTCAAGGACAGGACCCACATGGTTAGAATTGCTGGAGCCATGTCAGACTCCAAACCAGTTACAAGTGGCGTCCCACAAGGCTCAGTCCTGGGACCTCTCTTGTTCGGTATATATTTTTCGGAGGTACAGGCCAACTCGGAAGGACTGTGGCTGACCAAGTTCACAGATGACTGCAAATTGGGCGTCATAATCAACTCTCCAGCCGACACAAGCATCCTCCGGAAGGGCCTCATAGAAACAGACAACTGGTGCCAGAGCCATGGCCTCAAGCTAAACACCAAAAAGTGTATAATCATCCCCTTTGGCAAAAACAAAGTGCCCACAAATTACCACATAGGTGGTAATCCATTAAGTACAGAAGAAGTAATTAGGGACCTGGGGACCCATGTTGATAGCAATCTCTCATTTGACAACCACGTGGCCAAAGTGGTTAGAAAAACATTTTATATAGCCCACCTAATCATGAAGGGATTCACATCTAGATCAGGGAGGTCATGCCTCTTTACTCATCCCTCATAAGGCCCATAATTGAGTACAATGCCCTTTTGGGATGTACTTTACCAGACACCTGCAGCAACTGGAAAGACCCCAAAAGTACCTCACCAAGAGGATCAAAGGGCTCAAACAGATGCCATATGCTGCCCGGTTAAAGAAACTCCAGCTCTACTCAGTGGCATACTGCCTGCTCAGAGGCGATCTGTGCCTGGCGTATAAAGCCATGTCCATCCCAGAATTTAGGGACATGCTGCACCTCAGAAAATCAAATCCCATCGAGCTACGCGCTTGAGAGTCTTGAACCTCAGCACTGAAATAAATAGGACATGCTGGAGGGACAGATTCATAACCCAGAGGCTCCCTTCACTCTGGAATAAAATCCCAGTCCAGGTTAGGCAGAGTCCCTCATTGACTCTCTTCAAGAGGAATCTTGATGAGTGGATGGGAGATTGTAGGTTTGCAGGTATCACTTCTGTGTCACTGTTAGACAGAGGCACAGTATACTATCCTCGAAAAAGGGCATAGCAAAATTAATTTAAAATGGGTGGCGAAAGCCAAACACACTCTGGCTAGGCTTATAAATGCCCTAGGGCAGATAGCCTAGTATGAACCTATGAACCTATGTACACTTTGGGGAGGGCAGCACTCACCTGTTACTGTGTGATGTCAGGGAGGTTATACTCTGTTGGGATGGATAGTTGCTTCTTAGGGGGATGGGTGGGAGACATCTGCACTGAACCTGTTTGCCAGGATGTTGGCAATGCCAGTGGGTTCAGGGTAGGTTTAGACAGTATGCAGTAACTCACAGCATATCAATGAGTGTCCACCCAGGTTCCTGACATAACTGAAGAAGGCCATGTGATAGTCCTACGTGTCTGTTGCAATTGTCTGGTAGAAGCGACCCTTAGAAAAGTTCATGAGTGATTGTAGCTGTCTGCTAGTACAGATCACAGATGCCTTCCCAGTCTGAGATTGTGCTCCATTTTGTAGTAACTTCCTCCTGACATTGTACAGCTTATTAATGGCTGGGGTCTACCAGACAGGTCCCCTGCCATTGGAGTAGTGGGTCCCGTTGTTATTTGGGATAGCACAATCCATGCAGTCCACTAGGTGTCCATAGAATGTGTATGTAAAGGATGCAGCAGTGTGAGCCATATTTGCCACTGTCTCAGGGTCTCTGAAGGATACCACCTTGCTTCGGTGAAGTGAGACGTTGGCTCATGAGAAGTTCACCAAGATTACCCAGGATGGGTGTGTGGAGGGTGTTAGAAAAATATGTATTAGTAATATGCATGTTTAGCGCATTCGCGATTTAAAAGGGTTAATACATTTATTCTGTTCACACTGCATGAATCTGCACTGATATTAGAAACTTAACAAGAAGCATTTGATTTCTGCTAATGTCAGCAAATAACAAGAAGTGTTTCATTTCTACTAGGGTCATGAGACTTAACAAAGAGTTATTGATTTTCTGCTTATGCCATGAGAAAGTACACAGCTGCTAGAAGCTTTGATAAGGAACACAATGGATGCTTGAAAGTATAAACCGTAGTCAGCATTACTTGTACCTAAGCTAGAAATGTACATTGAATCTAGGCAAAATGTAACACATATATTAGAACTGCACAACTGAAGAACTGAAAGTTTGTGGTGGGCTAAAATAAGCCCCAAGGCCAGGTTGTTTTTCTCAAATGTTTTGTAAATCATGAGTTATTCTCAACTAGTCAGCAATTAGTCTAGTAACATTTTCTGTAGAACAATACAGAAAGCTGTGTCTAACTACATCAGCAATAGAAGTAACATTTCTGTGTGACATGGAAAGAACTGTATAAAAATGCCATGCTAATTATTAATGTTCAGACAAACCATTCTGCCAGCATGCTTTGTCTCCTTGCTGCAAATTAATAAAGGGTGCCTTTTGCTTGAACCTTACGTGAATTGGTCTTTGAAGTTTTTTCCTTTGACAGAGGGTATATGTATGTCCAGTGAGATACATGTATGTTCTGACCTTACCAATGAGGGGTATATCGCTGGTGTGGAACATAGAGTCCCCATGTTGGTGATGATCAGGTCCAATATGTATTCCCCCTTGTGGCTGTGCTGACTGGTTGTGCCATAGCATATGAGTCTACAAATTGTAGCGACTGTTGGGTGAGGGTGTCGGGGCTTGAGTAGTATCCCCAGTCAATATTTGTGTATATGAAGTCACACAATATGATGGTGTTTGTAGAGACCTTTATATTCTCCATAGTTCCCACAAAAGCTGAGTGTGGTTCCTGAGTTTGGGAGTGTGTTCTGTAGCAGGCAACAAACTGAAAGGCAGTATTGCACAATGGTAGTTGTATATGTATGGTCTGTGATGCTTTGTGCAGTGCTACTAACCCGGAGGTGTGTGTATCTGTGATGTATATGGATACTCCCCCTAGTTGTGTTGTCTGTTCCAAGTCTTGTTGTCAGACAGCATGGTATGAAACATAACCTGGTAGTGCTGGTGTGCATAAGCGAGCTTGAACCAGGTGTCTGTCAGTGCACAGATATCGCTATCCTCCATACTGAGGAGAGTCCAGAGTGGCTGCAATATGAGGTTAACACAACTGTTGTTGAGCAGCATTATCCTTAGTTTCATTTAACCTGTAATGTCTATGGAGGTGGGTTTGTCTTCTGAGCCCTGCTTAAAAAATGCACTATGGTGGTAGCAAGAGCCTTAGCCAGCATTCCAAAGTCCAAGGGTGACAAGTGCAAGCTGTCCATAGTGAAGCTACGTGGCATGTTGAGCAAATAGCAATGTACACCCACACTGTATCCCCTATGAATTAAACACATTTGTTAGGCAACTGTTAAATGTGATATGTGTGTCTGTATACTGTGACATCATAATTGGTGGGTGTAAGATGCTACACAAGGTCAGGGTCATACTGGCCTGGGCTACATGATCAGAGTGTTCCTCCATGTATCATGTCATGTGGTCCAGGGAGTAAAGTCTGAGGTTATACACACCAGCATGGACAATGATGGTGCCAGTCCTGTACTTGCTTTGGAGTGACCTGACTGCCTGTGTTATGCAGCAGATCCTGGCACCCAACAGACAGCCCAAAGTGACTATTCCCTTGTTAGGGCTGGTGAGTGGTACATCAGTGTGTCTGACAATAAGTGTCGCCTATTACAAGTGTATTAGGTGTGTTGTTTAGCCCGAAGGGCAGTGACTGTGTGGCACACTGACATTGTGAACTATGTAATATGTGGGTATTGTAGTGGGGTAACAGGTGTGTGTGTGTGTCTGCTTTGGAGATCTCTGCTGCTTAGGTAGAGTACATTTACAGCATCCGAGTATGTATATGTGTGATAATGTGGTTTGAGTGCTGTTGCTAGAGGATATGTGAGACTGATATGTGGTGTGTGTGGTTACCTTCACCACCTGATAGACTGTGCCAGTCATGGGTCGAGAGAGTTCAGCACCCTGTATGTCTATATAGGTGCATCTCACATATATATCTGAGTTTGTCGAGAGGAGGAGAGGGTTGTCTGTGTACATGAGGCAGATGTGACATTGTGTCAATATCACAATATCCACCAGCTGGACTGAAGAGTATACACGAAACCGACCCCTGGACATGCCAGGATATTATCATGACATACTCTATAGCCTGATCACAAAGGATCAGTAAGGTGTTAAGCATGTAAAAGAGTATAACAGGGATTAGTGCTCATGTTCATTGGTGTTTTGTAAAGAGTAGCTGAGAAGGAGTCCAGACTGAATCATGACACCTCCTTCAGCTATGTCATAAATAGCAATGTACACCCATATATGTCCTGAGTCAGGGCCAACTGTACCTGAGTGACAATGCTGACATCATGACAGACAGGCCCATATGTACATACCCATCTCCCACTGACAATAGTCCATATCATCATACCAGGAGATATCACATGTAGAATGGATGAGCAGCTACCCCCACTGCCAAAAGCATGGCAGCAAGTGGAATACATTGATTCCCAATATGTGTCATGCACAAACTACCGAACAAGCAGATCATGCCCCTGAACAGTCAGCTGAGCCTCACCCCCTACACAGGATGTGGAACCGTTGAATGTGTCACAGCTACATATGGCACTCCCCACAAGTGTTGGTACACAACACACCATGGGAAGTCAAGTCCAGTATGCCTATGAAGTCTGATCTGCAAGGTCATGGAGTCCATCATGGTTGCAGTCATAAACAGAGCTATGGGAAGCTGACATACACACAACCCTACCAACTGTGGTATGTTCATGTGCGGATTATGGTTCCCAAACATGCTAGACTGTTTGCAAGGCAGCTACCCAGGACATACATCAATGAACACATCTACACATGTGTCACATAGACTTTGAATAGCCCTTTATCAACATCACAGACACATGTAGTATCAACAAAACCAACAAGCTGTGCATAAATATGTGTTGACATATGACAGAATGTCAATGTGTCCACTTAGAGATCACACAAGGTAAGGATTCTGAGGTCTTGTTCAAGCTGTTGACACCTGCTGACCCACATGGACCATTCCTGGAATGGCATAAAACAAAATGTACATTCATCACCATGTCCAATCTGACGATGTCACCATCCTATAAATACAGCAGGAGAAGGGAAACCAACCTGTAAAGCAAATAGCGTGCCATGTTAATGCGTCTCTCTCTAGTAGCATAACATAGTTCGGTAGAGGTTTGAATCCTGCAAATAGTGAGTGTGTGTATGTGTGCAGTTTCTTTTGAGAGGTGTCCCCTTTTTGGAGACTGGGAAAACTCACTAAAAGAGGTACATTCCTCTTTGGAAAGTCTGATGATGTCACCATCCTACAAATACAGCAGGAGAAGAAAAATCAGTCAGTAAAGCAAATAGCGTGCCGTGTTAATGCGTCTCCCTGTAGTATCATAACATAGTTAGGTAGGGGTTTAAATCCTGCAAACAGTGAGTGTGTGTGTGTGGGGGGGTGTGTGTATGTGTGCAATCCTCTTTGAAAGGAGTGCCCTTTTTGGAGACTGTGAAAACACACTAAAAGAGGTATATTCTCCTTTGGAAAGACTGATGATGTCACCATCCTACAAATACAGCCAGAGCTGGAAAACCAGCCAGTAAAGCAAATAGCCCGCCGTGTTAATGCATTTCTCTCTCTTTAGAATCATAACATAGGTAGGGGTTTCAATCCTGCAAACCGTGTGTGTGGGTGTGTGCAGTTTCCTTTGAGAGGTGTTTCCTTTTTGGAGACTGGGAAAATTCACTAAAAGAGGTACATTCCTCTTTGGAAAGTCTGATGATGTCACCATCCTACAAATACAGCAGGAGAAGGGAAACCAGCCAGTAAAGCGAATAGGATGCTGTGTTAATGTGTCTCTCTCTAGTATCGTAACATAGGTAGGGGTTTCAATCCTGCAAACAATGAGTGTGTGTGTGGGGGGGTGGTGTGTGTGTATGTGTGCAGTTTCCTTTGACAGGTGTCCCCTTTTTGGAGACTGGGAAAACTCACTAAAAGAGGTACATTCCTCTTTGGAAAGTCTGATGATGTCACCATCCTACAAATACAGCAGGAGAAGGGAAACCAGACAGTAAAGCAAATAGCGTGCCATGTTAATGCGTCTCTCTCTAGTATCTTAACATATTTAGGTAGGGGCTTGAATCCTGCAAACAGTGGGGGTGTGTGTATGTGTGCTATTGTCTTTGAAAGGAGTGCCCTTTTTGGAGACTGGGAAAACACACTAAAAGAGATTCCTCTTTGGAAAGACTGATGATGTCGCCATCCTACAAATACAGCCAGAGAAGGGAAACCTCCCAGTAAAGCAGATAGTGTGCCATGTTAATGCATCGCTCTCTAGTATCATAATATAGTTAGATAGGGGTTTGAATCCTGCAAATGCTGACTGTGTGTTGGTCAATGTGGTGTGGGTTTTGCTTTTACTATGGTATGACATAGTATGATTACAACAGTAAGTGCATTGCACACATCAGGCATCTGTGTGGCAACTATATATGTGTACATGTCCCCTCAATCAGTACATAGGTGTGAAGCCTGCATACTACATGAAAACATTTGTTTCCATTGACAGGTTGTGCCGCTGCTTCTCAGATCGTAGGTCATCCACTGTCGTGTTCTGTGGCCAAGGTCATCTGTGGCACACACACCCATGACAGTTACTTAAGAGTAGTGTGATTGAGGGTATATGTCAGACATGGTCATACACAGCAAAGACTGCCAAGAATGGACAGTCTTTATAGGTGTACAACTGCCTTGTGGATATGCATTCAGGCCTCTAATATCTTATGTGATACACCTTAGGACTCCACAATACCTATGGATATGTGGATACCAAGGGACACATGACATAACATGAGGCTGTATGTACACATTGGTACCCAACATACATGTTGAGGGCTACCACCTGTGTGGTACTGATGGGATAGTATGTATAGTACATGAGGACGACTATGCCATAGTCGGCTTACCGCTATACAGCATGTATCAGACAACAGGTATCTGTCTGTATGATACCCTTGTGCAGGATATGTGTCCCATCCAGGGAATGCATTGTAGGCCAATCCATGCATTTCCAGATTTGGATGGACACATTCCTAGTGTGTCTACATGTACCTAAGGGGGCTATATGCCAAAAAGGTGTGGTCACAGGAATGGGTGGCGGTCATTACCACTGGTTAGTGTCATAGTGTAGCACCGGAAGGATCCAGTTGTTACTGGGTTCCCTACTACTGTGTGTCATTTGTCAGGACATCATCCAATGATTGCTTATAGTCATGCTGTTGAGGTTGTGTATACTACCAGACTGCAAATCATTGACAGATATTAACGGTATCACCCAGAGCATAGTGTCAACCCATGCCATACACACATCTACCCATGTTAGTACATAACTGTAGTAGAATGCATACTGGCCATTGAAAGATACTATGAGATGTTAACAATGTGTATGACAGGGTATGCCACACATCCCATGTGTCCACTATGCACGTACATCCAGACAGTGCAAACCCACCATGTTCACAGATGTGCACTTGCTAATCTGTACTGCACACATCACACACGTACTGTCCACTCACTAACACATGCTGGCAACACATTACATTTCAGCCAAGTGGCACATGGGTGTACAATACATACTCAGACCTAACAGTGGTGTAAACAATGCTACATTAACAATCAGAGCTTTGATGCATAATGTCTGCTCAGATATACCTACAAGGATGTCATTACACTTCCTTGTTGACAACTTGCTATTATTGCTACACTGCTATAGTGTCACCCTGTGCATCAGCACCATGTTAGCCTGTCCCTCCATCAATGATGCAGATGACAGGAGGTGACACAGGTATCATCATATGAACAGGGCATTTTGTTGTTTGCCAGAGCCTGACATTGACCCATCCAATCGACATGTATGTGTGTGTGTGTGTGTGTGTGTGTGTGTGTGTGTGTGTGTGTGTGTGTGTGTGTGTGTGTGTGTGTGTGTGTGTGTGTGTGTGTGTGTGTGTGTGTGTGTGTGTGTGTGTGTGTGTGAGGGACAACAGTATAGCATGGGCCAATGTTGATGTAATGTGTGTGTGTGTATGTGTGAGCCCTAGTTGTTTGGTTAATGTGTGTGTGTCTGCATGCACACAGCTCCACCATGTGGCTGCCATATATGGTAGTTTGTGGGACAGCCACAGACTGTACCTGCTAGGCTGTATAGATCACTGTCTCTGGCCACGGACACAGTACCTATGCCTGGCAGGGATGCTACAGACAGTATTGTGTACCAACCCTGACTTGGTAATGTCATCAGAGGCAGAGGTATGATGACTGGACCCATGTCCCTGCTGTGACTGGCCAGAGCCATGTGCACATGGTCTACTGGGACGGTCAATGGACAGACCAGCCCCAGCATTTCTGGGGCTGGTACTGCCACTACGGGAGCAGCTGTGAACTGTGGGCCGTCCACGACTACTGCCAGCTGTTGCTGTTGCTGGCATGCATCTGCGTCGACGTTGCAACCATCCCGCATGGTCCTGGCTCATGGAAGACATGTTGTGGAGGGCATCTAATGTCTCCCCCCAATGTCTATCAATGACCATGGTGTAAGTCCGGATTGCACCGGCAAGGTCACGGATCCTGTCATTGATAGCTGTGTAACGTGCCCTCTGCACCCAAAGTCCCTGCCTGGTGTACCGTTCCATACGTGCCAGAGTCTGCATTATAGCTCAGAACATACTGGTCGTCGTAAGACCTGTGAGGGCACACCTGCCAGGGGCAATACGACCAGTGGTGCTCCACCGAGAACCTCTGGACCTCCACCTATGTGGTACCATTCTGGGTCTATGGCTATGGCTGCTGTGAGGTGATGAAAGTGCCATGGGTACCACACTCTCCTGGTCAACGCCAACTGTATGCTGTCCCTCGCCTATGGCCATTGGTGGTGAGGGATGTATTGACAGTATGAGTGTGTGCATAGATGGGGTTGAACGCTGTGTACTTTCGATTGGCGGACCAAAGACAGACCCTGTTAAATCTTCCTGTGGCAAAATACATGTGTCATCATCACCACTATTCGTGGCAGTGGCTTCAGGTTGCCTGCTGCTTTCACCAACCCCTAACTCAGCACCTGTGAGAGGAAGACAGGAAACACACTTTACGGTCTGCATATGTACACATGCACACATGCACACATGAACACTAATACACACCTCACTACAGCACATACACACACATACCAGCAATCCAACACATACTCTATAGTGGGTGAAGGTGGGTGTCAGTATCTCAAGGTAGACAGTCACCACACATGTGTCAGCATGCAGAATATGTGTTGCACAAGACCATGCAGTGCAAGTGTAGATGCCCCTATTAAATGGCAGTATACATGGCTTTGATTCAACTGTGTAGTTGTCCAGTGATTGGCTACACCCTGGAACACAATGTGTACATGGACACAACATTGCTGTGCAGGTATTACCAGCTCTGCAATGCCCTGTGCACCATCACTCACAAGTATACATGCCATGGCTGCATGTGTTATCTGTGTGACACATAGATATCCATGTCTGAGTGCAGTGTCTGTGTCCATAGCAGATAATAGTGGGCACGGGTATAGCACATGCATGCTATGTACACACACGGGATGTGCGGTGCATGTTGACGTGAAGGGATCCCAATGCTCAACATGGCCAGTGTACAGTGGTTATGGTGAGTGTGGGACATATTGCAGATATGTGGGTGCCAGACATGGCATGCTACACGACTGCAACATTAAACACCACACATACCCAATGTGTGTCAAGTGACCTATACACCCACTAGCATTCCAGGACATATATGTGACACTTTGTGTGGATGGTGACTGCTGTGCATATTGTGTATACTGGCATATGTAAGCACACAGACAACATGCTATGCATATTGTGTATAGGTGCATATGTTTGCACACACACAACACTGAGGTGCAAAGCAACGACTACTATGAGTAGTACTGTGGTCACTGTAACTGGATGGGGTGTAGTACCCTGTGCCATCATCAACATGCATCTTGTGGTCACTCACAGCTACTAATGTGTGCAAGACCACTGCCTAGCATGCTGTACCTGAACTGCAGTGCCGTGGCTACATTCACAATTACACAGCCACCTTGTACATGGGTGTGTGAGGTGCCCAATAGGGAGCATTGCCTAACATGACTGTGTTATGTGTTGCAGAGTGTTCCACAGCCCCATGATAGGCCTCTACCCCTGATGTACATCATGTATGGGTGCATGACATGTGGGATACTGAAGTGTGACCTTACAGCGGGTGTGTGGTAATGCCAAATATAGCATGTTTTCATGTACTGTGTATGATAAACATGTTCTGTTGTGTACAGCTGTAGCAACTATGCATATCCAATGTGCAGTACAGTGTTGCCACAATTGTGTCTGCTGCACTGTGCATTGCATGTGATTGAGGCAACTACTGACTTTACTGAGATGATTGATGTCTCACAGCAAACATGCACAGCATGCATTATGCGTAGGTGTGTTACGTGTACATGGCCTACACCTTACCTATGACATGCACATTTCATTACCAATATTAAAGTGTTAACACACTCACCAGCATGTATTGTCTGCCCTGCTGTCACACCAGAGGGACCTAGAAGAATATGACACAGTTTGTCAGTGGCCACAACTGTGGCATTGCTACTGTGAGTGTGCTAAACGACAGTGGAACAACAGTCAACAGTCACAGGTGTACAGATACTATTCCAAATATCAGTATTGCACACATTAGGCAGCACAACTGCTATACACACAGTACACATCTCACATATGCATATTCTAGCAATACAGGTAATGGTAGTCTACAGCTAGGGCGTATTACCTGCACGCTCCATGTCATCCTGCTGGGTGGCTCCGGCCTCCATGATGACACATGTGTGACGCTGTTGCTGCTGTAGGCCAGGAGCCACCACTCTTAGGAGCAGCTCCTTCACTCTGGTGAGGGGGGAGTGTATGGCTGCCCCACCACCTGTGGCAAGCTGTTGCCTATGGATATCAGACGCACGCTGCCGGACATGACTAATTAAATCACTGCAGTGATGGCGTACCTGCTCATATGTCCAGTTATGCATGGCTATGTCATTTACCCGGCGAACAAGGTCTTGCCACAGTGCAGTACGGTCATGCTGGTGCTGGCTGGCCCTGGAAAAAAGCAGGTTATAGTGCTGCACCAGGCTGTTCAGAATTTCCTGCTCCTCCACAGCTGAATACGATGGATTACATTGATGAGCCATAACCGTGGAAGACAATAAAATGATATGTGTGAGCATATCATGTGGCACACTTAACATTATGAAGTACAGATATCACTTAACTGCCATATATAGCATCTGCCTGTCTATCAGAGGATACACACATTCAATACCACATATCAGTGCTCAGCCCACAACTGGCTGACAGTGCCTGCAACACTCCATATAACACACCAGTGTACACCAGTAGTCAGCACACTGTCTGGGATACAATGCATAACCCCTCCCCGGGGGTATATATCAAGCTAATGCATGAAGAAACATGTCATCCAATGCAATGAATGTCATGTACATTTACAGTATTACCGGTAAACCACCCTAGTCTTTGATCCCATACCCCTAACTAACATATGTGCACGGTTGTTAATATAGCTGGCATACTGCTGTAGCAAAGTATATATGTTGCTAGGTACACACACATACCCTGTAACACACATGTCATTGCGGGCATGGTACAGGCATCATTAAACACACATCAGACATACATACAACACACAGATGTATGCCGACACAGATGAGCATTACCTGTGTACCTTATAGTGCTGTGTGCCCCTACTTACAGATACCTATGCCTGTGGTATGTAATCTGTACAGACTACAGGAAACACACAAGACAGTGTTACCATGGACTGTGAACATACACCATACTGTGCTGTTTAGGCCTACAACTTCAGGTAGTACAACAGTTCATATGTGAGCTGGAGTCACCAGCAGTACCTCTTACTGAGCATACATGTATTGCTTCAGCCTACATTGGGACACCACAGTCGTACACAAGGAACTATGTCACAACATATGCCATCCTACTATGACTGCATCCCAATAACTGACACATCTTTCTCTGGCCTTACACCTAGGACACAAACTACCATGACAGACACAACCTCACACTAAGCTATCACACCTTTACAAACCTTGCACACAGTCACTGTCACACTCATTCCACCCCACATAGCAGGTATTGCACTGAGTACATGTGTGTGTGCATTATGTCATAGGTAGGTAATACGCTATTGGCCCTAGGGTCTAGAGCAGCCTAGCCATATGCTACCCTGGCCTTTGACACACATGTAATGTGATTTTACTTGCTCCTGTCAACCGGATACACAGAGGTGACTCCCAGGGCATATCACCTATCTCCAAAACAATCATCAGGGGTATGTATGACATCTGCTAACGAGGAGCCTTGTTTGTTCATGCTGGGTGGTTTAGTCCAGAGTGTGGCATATTTGTGGATAGGAACCTGTATCTCCAGTATGTGCTGTTTAGTGAGGTGACAAGGATTAGGACCCTAGGTCATGTAGCCCGGAGGGATTGTGAGGTGTTGTCATGGTGGTTGGCCGACTGCTATAGGTGTGACATACCTCTGTATATCCAGCAGTGGTAACCTCTGGGTGGGCGGTATGCAACGTACTCTAGCTGTGGTTTGTGAGTCAGTCTGCATAGGGCATGTGTTTGAGGGCAGTATTACTCTTTGTTAGGTATGTCTGTGGCCTTTCCACTTGCTGTAGTTGTCATGTGAGGTACATACCAAATGGGGCATTGTGATGAGTAGAGGGGAACACCGACCTATATTTCCCTAGATGACACACCTTTTGTGATGACACGTACCACGTAGACAGATTACATTACTACTGTTGTCACTGTGATCATCAAAGGGGAGCCTACTGTCCACTTGTGTCCCGTGTAACCTTTTGACACCATCAGTGTTAGGCAGGCTACCACCTATGTGGCAGTTACTGCGTAAGGTGTTTTGGAATGGGGTATGGCACTGCGGTATCAACACTGGTATTCAGTCCATGCCTTGGACAACAGGCACCTGTTGCAGTACATATGACCCTGTGTCTCCCTCACTCTCTCCTCTCTTATATATATATATATATACATATATATACACATACATATATATATATATCTATCCATATCTATACATATCCATACATATCTATATATATCTATATATATCTATATATATCTACATATATCCATATATATCCATATATATCTATATATATCTATATATATCCATATATATCGATATATATCTATATTTATCCATATATATCCATATATATCTAAATATATCCATATATATATATCTATATAGCTATACACACATATATATGTATATATACATGTATATATACACATACAAGTAAACATCCATTGCTGTACATATAGCTGCACATATAGGCACATATACTGCTCACCTTTCATGGTGGGGATGTCAATTATGCAACAGTTGTGGGACATACGGTTATGTAATACTATTGCACAATGTTGTGCAGAATGCATTCTGCTGTCCTCAGGCCATATAGCTGTAGCAGGCCTCACTGCCTGTAGCTCAGTCCCACAGCATTTAACACCACATGACATATACTGGCACTGCTTGCTTTCTGCAATGCCACACACTACAACCTACATACATATGTGCACATACCAGCCTTCAACAACATACTTATGTCCAGCCTTCACTAACAGTTGCAGTATGTCCCTTACCCTATGCAAATGTGCATGTACATATAGATACAGACTGCTGCCATATATGGATGATTCACAGTATGTGGAGTACCCTTCAGACACATCTTTCGGATGCCACCAAATACATATATGTTACATACTTTACCTTTGTATTCCTCACCTCCATCTGTTGTAGGTGTTGTTTTTTTTTATTTTTTATTTTTTATTTATTTATTTATTTTTTGGATTTGTTTCCTCTGTGTGTTGCTGTTTGTTTTCAGCGTCTGTCTCCTTCTGCCTGTTTGTGTCTGTCTGTCTCTCTCGCTCGTGCTCTCTCTCTATCTCCCAGTTGTTGCAATGATATTATTGCATGTGTGGACAGCAGGTACAGGCTGCTTTTCTAGGTATCTGCACGTGTGCATGTGATGGCCTCTGCACCAGTTGGTGCCCACCATTTAGTAATTGCATGCAGCCTGCTGTGTGGTAATTGCAGTTCTCACTGTGATTTCAGGACACTGCTATAAAATGATAGGTTAGGTAGGCATAGCCCTTTCAGTTTTGCAAGGTGGGGACCATGCTTGTTTGCTATGGACACTGTTGTCTAAGTCAGAAGGTTGGTATATGTCTCATATCTGAAGCTGGGTTGTAGCCAGTGAAATGCATGTTGTACTGAAACCTGACTGTTACTTCTTCCAGTACACTCCTCTCAGTGTGTAGGTTTACTCACACCACCTAATGCTAACACTCGATACATGGGAGTATGTACTTTCTTTTCGAATTAGAGAATTAACTGGCATACAGCAGTAGTTATTACAATGCATTCCTATGGCTTTCCTATTCTCCATTTACATTCACTCATTGTAATGCATGTTATATTTCTTTCAGCACTACGTTATTGCATATCTGCTGTGGTGTAGTGGTTCTTCATGCAGACTGGTCAGTCCAAGGTCCCGGGTTCAAGACTGACAAGATTTTTTATTTTGCTGCTGAGCAGTACAAAGGCATTGTCATACAGAGTGACTAAGACACTTTTAAGCAATTGTAAGCGGGTTTGCGTGGGTTTGTGAGACGCTTAGCATTGCTTAGCTAAGCGCACACAAGCTCACACTCGCGCAGCCCCGCTAACTACTGCTTAAAAGTGCTTACTCCCACTAACCCCCGCGCTAATTTCTTTTAAAGAAAACAAAATGGGGAGATAGGAAAGTGGTGAAAAAGGGGGCACAAAGAGGGAAAGACAGTAGGGAAACCAGCTCGGGATGTGCAGGATAGGTGTAGGGAAGGTCCATAGCTGCCCATTTCTTTACCAGCAACAGCTGTGCATATGTTTGAAATTTGGTGTGAAATTTGAAACCTTCCACCCCTGAGAGAGGGGTGAGGACAACAAAATATGTTGTACTGCCAATTAGAATTATCAGTTTACATGTCCAGCGGACATGTGTGTGAATTGGGCAGCTATGTATGGGGCGTAATTTCTTTGTGGGAACAGATTGCCCTTTTTTTTTTTTTTTTCAGGTGAGAGTGGAATGTGAGGTAGAGGAAGTAGCTATATTTGGGGAGGTAGGTTGGGGAGGTAAACAGACAAGACAAACGAGATGCATACAGGGGCGGAGTTTGACATATGGGGTGGGTGAACACAATTGACGGGGAAGGATGTTTGGAAATCGCAAGCCCATGAGCCCACAGATGGTAACAGTGGAACTGAGATCCCCACCCATGGGCAGTCACCACTGCACCTTCACAGCCCCGAGGGTGGCTGTGCTGAGGGCTGTGTAGGAAGGGCAGGCTCACCCGAGAGACGCGCCACTTTCGCCTTGAGCTGGCATAGGGGATAAGCGACTGAACACTGGATCTCCCTATGCACCACAACCCGGACCCTAGCAAGGTTGACAGGTGGCCCTCCTCCGCCCATGCCTGCACGGGGGGGGGGACGAGCCCCATCCCCTGCAGTGCTTCCACCCAAAGGTGGCACAGGACCAACGGAGGAGGGGAGCCCGGGCTGGGCACCAGAGCTGCTGGTGCCAGGTGCACTCGCCAACTGAGGAGGGACAGGTGGGTTCGCTGGGACCGGCCTTCCCATACATTCTGTGATTAGGTGTGTTTAATTACAACATAAACAACAGCATTCCAGATTAGTTGTAACAGCATGCAGTAATATTCCCATTAACCCAACATACCAAGGTTCCAACAGTTGAACAGCAATCATAACACATGCATATATTGAACGACAGTGGATATTCCAACAGCATGCAGGGATGTTTGGTAGCAACAGGCCACCATGAACGTGGTGTTTGAACAGGACACAAGCTTCAACATCAATGCAAATATTTATAAAACAATAGGACATATGTCCCAACAAATATTTAAGTTTACACATACCCATTGAGGTGTGGAATTGCATGGTTTATGCACATACGGTAGGGTGTAGAAAAACCTTGGCTAACATCTTATAATGACCTTTTAGTGTACACTACATTCCCAGTGACTGCAAGTGTATATCCCCTACCTGTATTATTACACTTGCCACCATACATTAGGTTGTGTCATGGATTTGGCTAGTTCAATATATGCCTGACCTATATCTGACATATTAACTGTCCAGGATGCAGATGTTACTGCTGCATATTTCTTGTTTGCATTTATATTTCATCTACATATCTGGGATGTTTTCACATGCCATTTTCACTTTGATTTGTACAGAACCCTGCATTTCTTGACACACACTCAGATTTCTGGTGAATAATTACATGCTACATGTGTGCCAGGTTTACTTATTCTTGCCAGCCAGTAACTGACTATTGTGGACTGTATATATGTTTCACAGCTACTAGCACTTCTATCACCCACTTTAGATGGGACTACATAACTCTGGGTTGCCAGCACATTTTCAAACAGTACTGTTTGTATAACGCAAAGGTACAACAACATTTCAGACTCTGTGACACAGACACACTCTGGGTTTTAGACCTTTATTAATGAAATTGCATACTTTTCCACAGTCTCACTCCTTTATTTGTTTTAACGGTGTTTATGGCAGACATGTTCAAGACATATTATACCTTTATTAATAGGGTAGAACAATCTTTTTTCAGGCTCATTCACTTATGTTATATGACAGTGTCTGCAGAGATATTATTTCAGACATATGTTACCTTTCTTAATGGGTTACTACACTCTTTTTCTGCCTCTCTGATGTTTTTATCTGACAGTACATGCAGGGGACTTATTAAGGCAATTCTATGGCTGTTTTATTGGACTACAACACTTTCTTTCATGCTCTCTCCCATATTTTATATAACAATATATGCAGAATAATCACTAACCTGCCTGGTGGCACAGCCTTAGCAGCCTATCAGCATAGGCTTGCTGATTCATAGCACGGTCACCTGCAGCTGTAAAGTAAATGAAAGGATATTGAGACATACCTATCCGTTATACATACTCCATTATCAATTTTACATACTGCATTCCATGGCTACATACTCAGTTGTGGGGCATTCTGCTTCCCATGGGCCTCCTGTATCCACTGGTTCAGGTGGTCCTGCTTTCGTCTCTTCAGGTCTGCATGGTGGTGACGGACCTGCTCACCAGTCCGGGGAATGCCTGTGGCACTGGTGAGGTCACACGCTAACCGGTTCCAAGCCTCTGCCTTGTACTCCATCCCTTGGAACTGGCCCTGCTGCAGTCTTGACTCGTGATGGTGGACAAGGAGCCAAACCATGTTTTTGGACTCCTCAATGCCCCACCGTTGCGCTCGGAAATGTGAACCCTCTCCTGCACCTGCCATTCTGACTGCAAATGTGAGCTACAATCAGTTATGGTGAGTATTTCCGCATATGGGGCTTAAATATGCTGCATTTCCCGCACTTTCTTGTGATTGGCCATTTTGTAAAATTCTCGGCTGACTGCAGACCTGCTTAGTAATGGTTAAGCTACCATTCGTAAGTTTATGAATGTTAATAGTGGTTGCTTTCCCTATGTTGTCATGGCTTAGTGGTTCTGTACTTTGATTATGATGCACAGGGTCCTGGGTTCGAACCTTGTCATTCTTTTATTTTAATACTGTCTAGACAGGCTAGGGGGTGTGGCTGCATTTAAGCAACTTAGCTCTACGTTGCTCCTCGGTGCCCTGGTTGGCGCGGCGTGCACGTCCACGCAAACACATTGCGCTTGGTAAAGCGCTTTTAAACTTTGGGCAACTCTATTGCGCTGGGTAAAGCACTATTAAACTATGGGCAACTCTGTTTAGCTGGGTAAAGTGCTATTAAACTATGGGCAACTCTGTTTAGCTGGGTAAAGCACTATTAGACTATGTGCACCTCTGTTTAGCTGGGTAAAGCGCTATTAAACTATGGGCACCTGTGTTTAGCTGCGTAAAGTATTGCTTAACAGCAGGCTATTATATATCTGGGTCCTTTAAAAATATTTAGTTTGTTCATTGATACATTGGCCATGTCACTGCTTTTAATAAAATGTTAATCATATATGTCTGGTATTATTTCAAATACTGATTTAAAACATAAATAAGAAGGGGGAGTGGTGGGACTCAAACTGTGAATGCCTTTTTTTTGTGCATATGCTCTACCATTATGCTATTGTAATTTGGCGTGATTTGTATAAACATTCTTTCTTATGCTCTTCCATGTCAGAATTGCTAACTCTAGCTAAGCAATGGGTACACCCGCACACTCACGCACAAATACGGGCAGCTATATTGTGGATTTAAAAAAGTATATATAATTATTTACTTTATATAAGTGTGATGGGGGTTTACAGTGTCAGGGTGTGTGGTGTTGGGTGCAAGTACATTTGAGCGAACTCGCTCTTGTGTGTTGACATTATGCTTTTTAAAACCTTGCAGGGGCATGCACATTTAGACTGTTCAGCAATCTGACATGCCCCCTGATTTCCTACTCAGTCCGTGTAAGAGTTACGGTTGAGTCAGTGTGTCCTCATGAATATTCATGGCACGCTGATGTCAAACCATTCAACTGCAGCCTCCGAGTAAGACTTATTAAGTCTTACACGGAGGATTAGTGAATCCGGGGGCCAGACTTTAATTTTAAGACCTACCTGCCTACCTAACAGATTAACTGTAAAAAAGTATGTTTTTCAGGCATTGAAAGAGTTAATGTTATGATATTACCTTGATGAAGGATGCTGGGGAATTCATTAAAGCCTATATGATTTTTTTGGGGGGAGGGTGTATGCATCAAACTGAGATGTGTACATGACCGTGAGTGGTTTTAAATTCAGGAAGCACTGCTCAGAGGTGCACAAGCATGAGCAAACAAGGAAAGCTCCATGTAATGCAAATTACCTCATAAGCAGGTGAATCTTGTGCAAATAACCCAGGTGGAGCCATCCAAGAAGCAGAAAGGCATCCGTGTAGACCCTGTGTCTGTGTCCATAGTGTATGCAGAAATTTTCTAGGTACAGGAGTCTACACAGAAATACGGGGATGTAAAAGTCAACAAATATGAACATAACTCTCCTAAAATGGTTAGCTCACATACATTGATGTGTTAAAAATGCATTGTGGATGTCTGCAAATGCAAGGAAATATGTAGAAATTATTATTATTTTTTTAATGATTTCAGCACATTTGCTCTATTCTCCTCAGTCCACAAACATGCCTAATTAAAAAAAAAAGTAGGAATAAAAAGCATTTTATAATATTTGTCAGAAATGTTTTATAGGACATTGCATCAAGTCCATGCAATGGTGCATTGGTGCTGTTGCTTAGGTCATATGGCTATGACCCATGTAGTTACCAGGCTGTCAGCATGGATATTTATTCAAATGAGGTGAAGTTGTTGAATCGGTAAAAGGAGCAACCATGTCCGCAGATCCCTTTCGTGTAGGCTCCTACACCATGTTGATAATTCTACTGGATGTGGATGCCAGCAGGGGGTTTGTCCCATTACTTTTAAGAATTGTTTAATTCCTGGTGTGCATGTTTGTGCAGAGCACCATACAGCTGAGCATGTTCATGTGGAAAGGACCACCCAGGTCATGGTGATGACATAGGCAGCAAGTATTTAAAACTGGATATATTTAATTATTGATTTTGAGTTTTGTATAAGGTATGCTGCACAGCGTGGCACTTAGCTTAACATGTTCATGCACCACACTACCCATGTGACATTAATGATATAGGCAGAAATTAATGGAAATCACATATATTCAATGAATATTTATTAGTGTATAAGCTATGCTGAGTGGCATCACAGTGCATATTAAGGTAGATTCATTAAATTATGTTAATAACAATTTAGGCAGGTGAAATGCTTGATAATTAGCCAATTGCACATGGTGGACCTAGAGCAGACCTGTATAAAGTATGCATACACCCTACATTCTGATTTTCCCCCAATACTCTGGACCATTGGAGGACAGACTTGGGAATTTTAACTGAGATAATGCTAGGGGCTGCTGCAGGTTTGCTATATCTGCATGTGCTAGATGCTGAAGTCAATGCTGCTGGGCCTGCTAACAATAGGCCTAGGCTGAGAAGGAGAAGAGTGTTCAGGCCCAGGGTAACCTTGCAGGAGCTACATGAGCTACAGATTGTAGAGTGCTACATGGCGGACAGTGACATATTACAAGAACTCACTGAGCTCTGCACCCCAACTCAGAGCCATTGCCGACAGAGGGGAAACCATCCCAGTGGAAACAAAGGTATGTATAGCTCTTAGGATACTGTCTTCAGGTAAGTGTCAAAGACCAACTGGCAACATGATGGGGTCTCACAGGTATCTGCATCCAGGATACTCCACAACTTCCTGGATGCTATGCTACCACATGCCAGTGAGCACATATGTTTTCCCTTTTCCCCTGAGGAGAGGGCTATCAATATGCAACAGTTCTACCATATAGCACTCTACCCTGAAGTACTGGCTGCCATAGATAGCACTCATTTGCACATCAAGGCACCACTTCGTGAGCAAGGTAGAATCCATGTCAATCACAAGTGGTACCACTTAATCAACTGACCGATTGTGTGCAATGCCCTGGGGATTATCCTGAATGTGTATGCTGGCAGCCCTGGCACTTATCACAACTCCCATATCTGGCAAAACATCACAGCTGTACCAGATGTTTGGCAGGGGGGGGGCATCCCACATGGCCATTACTGGGGGATGCTGACTACACCCTGGAACTGTGGACATTGACACCCATCAGAAATGCACACACACCCACATGAAAAATGCCATAATGAGAAACACACACAAACTAGAAGCATCACAAACCATGTGTTTGGGCTGTTGAAGTCATGGTTCAAGTGCCTAGATATATTAGGTGGAGCCCTGCAGTATTATGTAGCTACATGTGCACAGATATTCACAGTATGTGCTATGCTACACAATCTGATCCTGCGAAAACAGCTGCAGCAAGATCAGCAAAAGGAAGTGATGCACATCCCCCCCACAGTGCCTAGATTACTACAGCTGCAGACCCAGGAGGACTTGGAGGATGAACCCCCTGCTGATGTCCTTGTAGGCAGATGTAGGTATGTTCAGTATGCCCTGGCCTTGGCCAAGAGACTACGCATAGCACATTCACTGACAATCTAGGGACCTAGGGACTTACAACTTACTCCCACTCACATACAGAAATTAAAATAGATGCCAGGCAACCCACACATCCTGTACCTATCTATGTATTGGCTGTGCACTGCTTGCATCCAACAGAGTC
>NC_056729.1:578737791-578760291 GCF_019279795.1 Protopterus annectens
AACAAGGCCTGGTGATGTCGTCTGGCATAAAAGTACCTACAGAGATGTTAATAGCAGACTTGAGCTGTAGTGCATGTATTAACTACCGTGCTCTGTAGTGTGTACCATTCGATAGGTAGGGGTTTTAAATCTAATTGCAGCCAGTTTTACAGTGTGTGTGTGTGTGTGTGTCTGTGTGTGTGTGTGTGTGTGTGTGTGTGTGTCTGTGTGTGTGCACTGTGTAAACATAAGTTAGTAGTGGTGCTATTCTCACTGTAGCCAAGTTTGAGTGTATGGATGCTAGAGAATTTTACAGCATAATATGAGATCATGGGATCATTGAACTTTACTAGCCTAATGGCCCTAGGGCCTTTAAAATACTAAGCAAGTTCTTAACCTTATTTTCATGATCAGCACATACTTCCCCCAGTTCACAAAGGACATATGCAGAAGCCCTGTGGTGAAATGATGGTCACCCAGCCAGTCATACAAACTGCATCTGAAGAGGCCAATGAGGTGCTCTACGTGGCATTAGGAGTGAGTCTGTTTCAAAGGCTTGTTAAAGTCTGGTAGACATATTTCTACCACCAGCATGTGTTAGTAATGTCACATACCAAATTAATGTCCTTACAGCGAGTAATCCATGTACCATTCCACAGACATATATGGAACATTTCCAATACAACAAGGTCAGACATTACCCTGTATACAAGGTATAGGTCACCTCTGAGTAGTCTATTTCACACAGGCTACAATGACAGTTATTTCAGACAATCCCTACAGGACAGATCATGAAGTTCCCTTGTGAGGAACCTTTGTGTTGTGTACAGTTGCCACTAGTGCTTGGAAAGGTACATGGCAAAATGGCCATTGAACTCAAATATTGACCTGCTGAGGGAAAAGCACAAACAGATGATTGTAACTAAGTGATTTTCAAGTGACTCTGCCTTCAGTTATGACATGAACAACCTATAATTCCAATCTTACCAATGGGGGGACATGGTGATCTAAGGTAAAATATGTGTAAACCTGTGTGGCCAGGGCTTTGTGCCCAGGACTATCACCCCTGAGTATGTACTTCAGGTGTTGCTGCTGATGTGCTACTTGCCAGGCACATTTCTGTTATCAACGGAAATAATTTTACATGCATATCTGCTATTTGGATAGAGCTTATGGCCATGAGTATGTAAACAAACATTTGGTCATGAAGATCCTCTTGTAAAATAATGACATAACTGGGAAGATGTTGTGACCACTCACAGTTTGCAGGCATCAGCCACAGACACTCACTTTGTGCTTGTACTTTGGTTAAATGGATTCCAAGCAGTAGAGGACCCAGGACTGAGCCCCTGTGGAACACCACTGATAACAGATCAGCTATGTATCTCCTATTTTGACTATGAGTTCTATTAGTGAGCCATGTAGTGACTTCTCTAAATGATATTACTGTTAATGACTACTTCAGTGATTTTTGGCAATGATGCGTGAGTGGAGGATACAACATATGGCTTGTATAACTCCAGGGGGTTGTATGCACAGATGTCTCTTCACCCAGGTCCTTGGTGACAGCCTCATACATGTCCATCAGGTTTAACATGCATGATTTACCTTTCAGAAGTTCAAGACTGTGTTGGGTCAACTGTTTGTAGGTGGTATATACCTTTGCTGATCAGGTTCATGATGATTTGACACATGGGCTTACAGATATGGACACTCAGGCTAATAGATCTATAGTTTATATGATTGGTGGATGAACCACTTCTGTGCAAGGGGATAACAATCACCATGTTCCAGTCAGCTGGGATGCAGTTGGTAGTTACACTAGGATTGCAAGGAGGTAACAATGGTGTAAGTAACCCTTGTCGCGTCCCATGTAGAACTTAGGTTGGGATTTTATCAGATCCAATAGATGCTGTGTTCCTGCCTTAGAGAGGCAATGTATGACCTGTTCTGTGGATATAGAAGGTATTGAACACATTGTAGGGATGTCATGTTGCTATCTGTGTGTGTGTGTGGGGGGGGGAGTGATGGTTGCCACAGAACCTGTTGGATGACAGGTTAGCTATGTCTACAGGACCATTACCTGTGGTATCATTAAGTGCAAGTTCAGCAACAATCTGGGCCTGTCCTCAGGTTACACATGTCACTATGCTATGCCTTGTGGTCGTCCTTTGTGGAGGAGGCTAATGCTGTCACATATTGTCTTTTACAGGACATCACAACAACACTATTTGCTCGGTTTAGCTGAAGAGGGTGTGGTTCCATATTAGGAGGGGCTCCCTGCTCCAACTGTCACACAGCAATATCCATCTCTTATTGTCCAGTCTGATAATGAAACTTGTCCACCAGGCAGGTTTGCTGTGCCATGAGGAGCTTGTTTCCCCCCTGTCAAGTACAGCCAAGTCAAGTTGTACTGGTGCTTACATAAATAATTGTTGTTGAGCTTGCCATAGTTGCCTGTTCCATCTGAGGGGGGGAGGTGCAGTCAAGCTGCTTATACCATGCCATAGAAGGTTATAATTAGCTTGGTTGACATTTATTACTATGACTGGGGGAGGTTCAGGTGTGAAACTTACTTTCAATGGCACTGATTTGTGGTCAGATCTCACCAGGGGGACCTGACAGTGGAGGTTCTAGAGTGGTCACCCATATTGGTAAGCACCTGATGCAGTACATTGCCTCCTGTTGCAGGGATGCAACAACACTGGTTCAGGGCATTGTAGTGATGGACATGGACTGATCTTTGGGCAAGTGATTTTGAGCTTGAGTAATCAACCCATTTGATGGATAGATAAAGTCACCCCAAACCATGGTGTTGTGATGTATCTTGATAGACACAAGTGCATTCAAATAAGCACAACAGGTGTCCCAATTCATGGAGTTGTTCCTGCAGCTGACAATGTATTCATTAGGTGCCCTTCAAGCAGTGAACAGCACCTGCAGTATTCCCAAGGAATCATACTGTTTAGCCAATCTGGATGTGCATCTATCTCTAATGAGTATGTATGCACCATCTGCATTACATTGCACACTGTCAGTTTGAAGTGTGAACATGTGGATGGATGTGTAGCCCTGGTATGGCTGTGGAGCTGTATATAGCCTTGAACCAGGTGTCTGTGACTGCACAAATGTCTGCATATTCCAAGGTGGGAACACCTTCCAGTGATTGAAGTTCAGTGCTGGCATTCCTAGCGTGTGACAGCATAACCATGATGCTGATTGAAAATGGCGTTTACTCATTGGAAATATTTCCATTGAGACACGACCTATAAGATGCACTATGGGAATGTCAATAGCCTTGGTCACCATACAAAATTCCAGGGTTAACACTTGAAGACTATCGCTGACAAAGCATCAAGGTCTGTTGTGCAACTTATCCCAGGCTGACATGTAGTGGATCATCTTAAGATGGCACCACATGCTAAGCCAATTATTGCCTTCAATCATTTGACATGTGTATTGCGGCATCATCATAGGTGAAGGTCAAACGCAACTGAAGGCTATGACCATACCCACCGCAGACAATGAGTCCAGAAGCTCAGTCATGTGCCTGCATACGGTCCAGTGAGGTATGTCTGAAGTTGTACACACCAACAGGAACTATGACATCATCATGATGTTACCTGATGTTGACAGAGTTGTGTGCCTGTGTAATATAGTGAATCCTGGCACTTTACATACAGCTAACTGTGACCTTTCCCATATGTAGCCTGGTGAGATGGACATCATTGTGTCTTCTGATGTAATCACCTATGGATAATAGGTTTGATATTGTGTATTGCCTCAGGTATTTCAACTGTGAAACAGTGGCACATTACCTAGTATGTGTACTGTGCTCTGCATAAATATGCTTATGAGTAGTGAGCTTGCATGTGTGTTCCTGAGATGTCTGTTGTTTGGATATGTGTGGGGTAAGGTGCTCCACACATGCAGATGTTTGTGGTATGGGTGTGGGTGGAGTAGGAGGTGAGGTGTGCATGGTGGCATACTGTTCATTGTCATATGTACTGACTGGTGTGTGAGAAACTATGTAATCATGGTTTGTAATATAATCACATCTGTCACCCATTGTGCTTGTGTGGCACAGGATTACAGGGGTGGGGACAATTCCCACATCATATCAGCAGTCACTGATAATGCCAATAACAATAGTGTTCTGCTTGTGTGTATGTCACAGCAGGCCATCGTTAAGCAGTGGCCTGAAAGAGTCTGAAATGTGGCATATTATTACCTTTATGTAGGTCTCCTAAGGTAACCTAACACCTGACAGTGTACCATAACATGGCTGAGTGACTAGGATGTTTTGCCAGGCATGTGGGCCTTTCATTACTCATAATCCTGTTATGAGGTATGGTCACAATACCATACCTACAAATGTGGCAATATACAACACCAGCAAAGTTAGGGTTATGCTTCTACACCCTTGGGGTTGACAGTGTCAAACACACTGTCTGTAGGCACTCCTTGCAGTGAAGATGTGGAAGTCTGTGCATGCACAGAGGACCTGTTCAACTTTGCTGTCATAACTTTGGCCTTACAATCCTGCAATGCCTGTCAAACAACCTGGCAGCAAACTGAATGTAGTGTGACATGATGTGGGAACACAGACATCTGTTCCAGTAGCATAAATGTACAGTATGACATACCTAGGACATGGAGGTATGCTCACTGTGACCAAAGGTGACCACTCCTCTGCATTATGCCTCACATCCATGTCATGCAGATGTCCTTCATTAAAATGTTGATGGTTAGGCTTCATGAATTGCTGTGAAATTGTCTGGTGACATGTATCACTGCCACTGTGGTGCTTGTCCAACCAACCATGGACATCTATGTCACCTGATATTGCTAATATATTATGATGTTGTAGCTGTGCTCCTACATACCATCTGGTTGGTACCATAGTGACATCCTAACAACCCCAGAACATATGGCACAATACATGCAAACTAAGATGATCGCTCTTGTTGCTAATCAAGGCATCTACCTGGAAAAAGGTATGTCAAGCCTACAGAGCCTTGCAAGACATGGGACATCTATGTAAATGAACAATCAGGCTATGGGCTAACTCTCATCTTAGGTTTGGTACTAACATTTTGCTTCTGGTAAGAGCAGCAGTATAGGAGCTTAGTATCCTAGGAGACACTGGTTGTGGGAGACCAGCAGTAGTAGTTGCCAGGCACCAGCAATTCAGAGAACTCCCCTCTTTTCAGATTCCTTCACAAGAAAATTGTGTCATCCCAGTACACACTGCTTGAGTAGTGTTCAACTGCAAAATAACTGTGTAAAACTCCCTCCTCACCTATACATGGTGTTCATATTACTATCCCGTCCATTGTTCGCCTGTGCTCTGTACAGGTACAGCCACCTTGGATGACTATATTTTTGGAAACCATGATGGAATAAACAGCAATGCTGAGTTACACGCAGGACAAGTAGCATGCTCTGACAAACACTGCCCCCATATGTCCCAGTAGCATGATATTTAAAGCCATGGAAAGAATTATCATGGAAATGACGAGAAACAATGTAGTACACCTAGAGACACTGGACCAAATCCAGTTTGTTTTGCTTAAGGGCAGATCATGCCTACCCTGACCATTGGACCTCATTTTCTATTAAACTATGAAATGGATAGGGGAAAATGGAGTCACTTCATCTACCGTGGCCTGGCAAGTCATTTGACATTATTAGGCCATCAGGCTTTGTTGGCACACTATAGAAGTTATTTACAAACTAGTATGTCAGCAGGTGGATATCCAAGTGTCTTACCATCATTATCCAGGATGATAGCATTGGGTAGTCCACCACTACAATGAGGCCAGTCACCAGTGGACTTCCCTCACAAATTATTCCTGGGACTACCCCTCTAACCATTCTCTTCTATGCAATCACTGCCCCTGTCAGTGACCTCAGAATGACTACAGTTGCAGATGATTGCAAATTAGGTGCTGTCACTGCATCCCACACAGAACCAACAGTTATCTAGGATGGACTGACACACACACACACACACACACACACACACACACACACACACACACACACACACACACACACACACACACACACACACACACACACACACACACACACACACAAACACACACACACACACACACAAACAGTTGTTGTCTTGTTGTCATTGATAATTACTAAATGCCAAGGAATGCAAAATACTATCCTTTGGGAAGTCATCCACCACTGGTAAATATCATAGTGTCTGCACACCTCCAACAGTTGACCCAGTAGTCAGGGACATATGAGCACTGTCAGTGATCTAGCCTTTGACTTTCATGGGTCAGTAAAATGTGAGATTCATTCCATGTTGCATAACTTTTAGGGAAAGGTATGGCATGTAAATCCCAGAATGGCATTATTGCACTGTATTTGACACTCTTTACACCTATCATTGAGTGCAATGCCACCTGTGGTATGTAACAACAGAGGCATATCCTACAACTGTGACAGCCACAGAGGTTCCACAGTAAACCAATACATAGTATACATAACATGCATTGTGCAGACTGTCAAGGATTTAACTGTGTATTCTGTGTCATACATGCTTTGGGGGGTGTATGGCTGCCATACAGGGTGGTGTCAGATCCCAGTGTGTACCGCCTGTATATCCAAGAAAGGAGTAGCACAAGAATTACCTGTTCTACACACCTAGACTTTGAATGTGGTATACATAGGACATGCTGGACAGACACGTATGCAACCCAAAGACTACACACTATATGTAACAGGCTCCCCATCCATGTGAAGAACACTTCCACAGTACCACACATCATGTGGAAGTTACACAATGGGATGCGGGACAACACAATCATAACTGGTTTAGGACATGTGTGTAATCAACACAATGAAATTATAGATGGTTCCTCCCCTACACTACAGCTTGTAGATGTCTCAGCTCATAAAAACCTGCTGACAGTAATCAAGGCTATCAGACCTTGTCAGAGATCTGGGATGCATGAGTACACTGAAAGATACTATTGTTCTTATTAGCCTATTACACACAAATGAATATATAAAGCCATGAACCTATACCGCATTACCTTTCAGAGGACATTCTCCATCTGTGCTGACATTCCATCCTGTGCTCTGATGTGTATCGGTTTATTGTACCAGTGTACCAATAAGTATGTCTGCACAATCTTGAAACTGAAACATAAACAGTTCTATGAGACATCTTGCATTGTTTAAGTATATAGCCATTACAACATTATTTAACATACTGTACACAAAACACTGTGCATTACACATTACAAATGGCAGCATACAGTATCTGTCAGTGACCAGGACAAGTGGCATGTCAAAGGCAACAAAGGATGAAACAAAAACATAGTATGTTATATAGTCACCCTGTGCATCAGACACACAACTTCATTTCCCTGCATTGATGACACAGATGATAAGGATGTGGCACAGGTATCATCACTTGCACAGAGTGTTTTGTGGGGATGCAGGAGGCCTAAACTGACCCAATAGGTTGACAAGCATGTGTGTGAGTCAGGAAGGGAAGCAGGAAAGATGGAATACGGAAATGTGGCATGTGTATCCTTAGATTACCTGATTGTGACAGCGGTGTATGACTGTCTGTATGAACACAGTCAAGCTGTCGGCTAGCCCTGTGTGTGCATGTTGGACAGATCTGAGCTGTGCATGGTAAAGCTGACAGTTCACAGTGTCCATCCCCAAACATGGGAACTGGCTCTGCCAGGAGTTGCACTGTCACCTCCATGCCCAAGATCAGAAGCAGGGCTAGTACATGAGGGTGACTGCTGTCTGCTGTGACTGTGTCCTCCACGGGAATGCCCAAAACCATGAGCCCATGGCCTGCCACATCTTGGTGTGGACAGCACACACCCCCCTGGAGCGCTCAATGTACTGACACTATGAGAGTCTGACTGTGCATGGCCATGTGGACACTCAGCTGATGTAGTTGCTGACTTATGTCCACGGATCCTATGCTCAACTGCAACCAGACATTCCAACACAGATAATGTGCATCCTAAGAGAGATAGTGAATGATCTGTGTCAGACCACCATCTTTCCACTGGGTCAGTCAACCAATCCAGGATATGAGCAACATGGTGGAGCCAGTCATGAATGTCAGACTGTGCTGCGTCCATAACCCTGAGCATTCATCTGAAGTTCCATTAGGGACATGCCTGTGCCTCCATGACAATCCTAAACATATGCTAAGTGACACAAGAGGGGACACCTGCAATAGGTGGTGGAGGAACAGCAGGCCTCCTATGAGCACCCCTATTGATCTGCCTGTGTGGAACCCTGCCTGCTCTTTGGCTATGGCAAGTATTGACACTCACTGCAGCCATAGTTGCCACACTTTTCTGTTCAATGTCACCCAACCTCTGACTGTCCAATATCTGTGGCCTCGGTGGACTTGGTATGCATAGGCATACTGACTGTGTATGGTACTGAGGGCAGAAGAGGGATGTCAACCTCTGTAACAGGTTCAGCCCCTACAACCCCCGCATGTGCCTCAGTTTGGCCATTATCATCATCAGAGTCTGAAGAGACACTGACATCAGTGGTGAAGGGGACAGAGACCAACCCTGCAGTCACCTGTGATAAAAAGGGAAAGTAGTACATTAATACCTGAACTACTGTTCTCTGCAGTACTATGTTACACTATATGTTACACTGCATACAGTACTGATACAGTTACAGACTTGTTTAACCCCCAACCCTGTATAGTAGGATATGAGGACATTATATTCTAACAAACATCTATAGTTATTGTAAATAAAACTTTTTAAACATGCATCTCATGACTGACAATGATGTACACTGTTGATATGTGGCAAAACTCTGCAAAGCTGACACATATGGCAGTCCATAATATCCTGACAATACTGTGAAATCTATCAGTGTGCTCACACCTACAAGCATAGGTATGAGTCTACGCTCTGTACAGTCAGAAAATATCAGCAGGCCTGGGATGACAATTTAGCAAATACATTGCACCAAATCTACAACTCTAACAAAAAAGTGTTGTGCTTACCAGGAGCAGGTGCACAGCCTCGTCTGCTTCCTG
This sequence comes from Protopterus annectens, assembly GCF_019279795.1. Lineage (NCBI taxonomy): Eukaryota > Metazoa > Chordata > Ceratodontiformes > Protopteridae > Protopterus > Protopterus annectens. The sequence continues at coordinate 578,746,838 of NC_056729.1, forward strand.
ATGGACCTGTGGAAATTTGAGGGATAGTTAATGGAAACAGCACCACATGTTGAAGTATACCAGTGTAATACATTCAGAAATCCCACATTTTCAGTAGCTACTATGTGAATTGTTGTATTGGTCACAGTCTGAGCATGACATCCAAAGTGCCGCTAACCTCCCCCTTAAAAAACACATGTGATACCCACATAAACATATACACCCTGACACACTGAATGCCTCAGTATTCCAATGCTGATTCAGCTAAGCATACCTGGACACTCCTCTTGTGTGGTAACGGTAGCATCCACATCCACGATATACTGTGTGATGGATTCCTGGGATCTGTTCTGTGTTCCTAGGTTTGCCAGGAATTCCTCAGTGGCTGACAGTGGCTGTTCTGCCACAGGCCTTCCACCAGTGAGATCAGGATCCCTGGTCACCTCTGCTGGTCTTCGGCGTGTGGTGGTGATCATATTGGTCATATGGTGTGGCACCTGCTTATATGTCCTGCTCCAGTGACCAATAACATTGACATCATGGACCAGGTCAGCCCAAAATATTGCCTGCTGTTCCCTGTTGCCACTCCCCCTTGAAAGCAGGAGTTGATGATTTTGATGCAATTCCTTCAGGATGATGTCATTTTCAGCATCTGTAAATGGGCCCTAGTGTAGGGGATACATATTTTCTGAAAGACAAGAAAGGATGACATATGTCAAGTGCACTTACATGGGACTACAGTATTTAAAGAGTCATCAGTAAAGGATTGCTAGTGATATTCACTGCATGAATACACATGTCATAGCAACATTGTGCAAACATTCAGCGGGTGTGAATGCAAGAAGGATAGTAGCAATATTAAGCTATTTCTGTTTGTGCCATGATGGATACTGAAGTATGATCACACACCCAACACAGGAGTCCATTGTACTTTGGCCAGTAGGGGTACCACCCCTTATAATATATAGCAATATTTATGCCAAACAAATAGCATTGTACTATTACAACAGCTATCATGGGGGAAACACCAGGAGACTGGTGTACCTAGTTACCACAAAGCATTCTACCTGTAGTGTCATTCCTATGTAGGTGTAAGACATCTGCAGATCAATGACATGCCATCAATACAGTTCTAAGAAAGTCTTAATGATGTAATCCCCATTCCCCATAAGTATATTCAAACATATGCATTATGTTGGAAAAATGGTTACATACCTGATAGAGTACAATACTCCTCTGTGGAAAGATACAGATAAATGAATGTTGTGCCAGCGAGTTCACCCTGCTATGTAAGTCTCATATGCAATGGTTATCCTAGCTTGATGTTTGCCTTTTTAACATGGGTCTAATTAGCAAGTGATTGCCTGTGAACCAGTCTGTGTTTTGGGAATGCTAATTGCAGCTTACACAGCTGATTTGCAGTGTAATTGGCCAATCCCATGCAACCACTGAGCAGGATATAAGGGCTCAATGTAGTTTTCAACTCCTTTCTCATATGTTTGGAATGGAAATGACGGGGATAAAGATACTACATTATCAAAAGAGAATGTCTGCAGCAGCTACTTTTTACATACAGATGTGAGTGCTACAGGCTGAGTCTGAAGCTGATTCTGCAAGCAATAGGCATAGGCAGCAGAGAGGATCAACAATTAGCAGGTGAACAAGAATTAACAGTAAGTGTGGGGCCTGTGGTAGCCTTGTGTAACACAGCCAGATGGAATAACCCAACCCACTGGAAATTAGGTGATGTGTGTCAGGTACATATGTTAGCCAAAGGTATCAGTACCAGAATAATATACAACATGCTTTGTGTGTCCTAGAAAAAGGTAGGGGGGTCCATTAACCATTATGTCATGCAGTTGAGTAACTGCCAAGTCATGTGTTTTGTCATGGTAGTCCCCTGTGACATGTGTGCTGGCAACCCATGCATCTAGCACAACCTCCATATATGTATGTCACTTGTGCAGCTGTGGATGTATGTACTACTATTAGCATAGCATTGTGGGCTGCAGTGTGATATTACTGGGCCTCAATTTCAGTGCACATTGTGAAATCCCCCTGGGAATTCCTACTAATGCATGACCTGACATTCTCTGCAGTTACTAGTGTTCTCATAGGAGAAGGTAGGTGTGGTCCTACCAGTAGGTCTTTCACTGATATTGCTTAGAAGCAGACATTCCATCTGTACTGCTTTGGGTGGATACCAAGGTAATGAGACAGACATACATATCACAACGTATAATGTTGATGTCCATATAAATGTATTGTCAGTGCTAGAAGCAGTTGTATTTGAACCCAGGACCTTGTGTACACAAATCTAATGTTCTCACTATATTTTATAAACTGACCTTGAGTCCGTGTTACAGCAGGTGCATTTTTACATGTTGTAGATATCATTCCACAGTTATCTGCTTTTATTTACCTCACTTATATGTGCTAGTATGTGTATAGCTGTACAGTGTTGTCTTTTTCTACCATAGTCCCAGTTAAAATTCTATTTTTCCATTAATGTTTTTGCAAGTGTATTTTTACATGTTGTACATAGATTTGCAGGGTTACCTGTTATTAGATACACCACTTACATCTATTCTTATGTGTATGGCTATATACTGAGGTATTTCTGTACTAGAGTCCCAATTACACTACTATATTTTTGTGCTCTTTTAGCTGATTTGCACTGAGTGGCATGATGTGCAGGATTGCTTAAATGTGCCTAATGAAAGGAACTTGAGCACTACTATGTTTTGATTAAAACACCTGGGTTCCTTAAGAGCTGTGTGGCATGGCAGGTTGATCCACTCTTATGCAGGTGTGATGGTCCTGGGTTTGAAATAGGGCGCAGGTGTGCTTTTTATTTAATTAATGTTTTCCAACAGATATATCAATTTAGTGGTATTTAGCATAGCTAAGTGAAGAGGCATGCAAAAAATCTTTAAAGAAAAGAAAAATGGGGAGATAGGAGAGTAGTGAAATGGGGTGCAAGCTGGGAGAAAAACATAGTGAAAGGCGGGTAGGTATGTGCAGGAAGGGTGTAGGATGGAACCATATCTATCCATTTCTTGTACAGCAACAACTGTGCATTTTAAAAGATTTGTAAGCTGAATTTGGAATGTCACCCCCAGAGTGAGGGTTGAGGACAACAGCAGTGTGTTGTCATGCCAATTAGATCACATTAAGTGTGTCCAGTGGACAGACATGAGAAATGGAGAGCTATGTATGGGAGGATTTTTTTTTTTTGTGGGACAGGTGCCCTTTTATTTTTTTTATTTTAAGGTGAGAGTAGAATGTTGGGGAAGGAACATAGGTATGTGTGGGGGAAGTAAGTTGGGTAGGTGAGGAAGATTTTTCAGAGAGACAAGACAACAGACAGGGTTGGTGTGTGACACAAGAGGGGAGTGAACACCTGTGATGGGGAGGGTGTTGTGGAATCCTAGTCCCATGAGTGTCACAGACAGCAACAGTGTGATTCAAGTCCTCACCTATGGGACTGTCAACACTGCTCCTTCACTGCCCATGAGGAGTTAGTGGTGGATGTTGGCTGCCAGGGTGAGGCTGCTCCACCAGGATAGACAGCATGCTCTCCATCAGGCATAGGCATGCACCAACAGTTCCTCACAGGTGACAAAATCATCCCCTCCACCTCTGAACCCAGGGGGGGCCCAGCCCCAGCCTGTTGGGCAGAACTTCCTGATGCTGCAGGTAGTGCTAGGACAGCAGAGGGGGTACCACCAGGCTGTGGCCCAGACGTACTGGACCCCTGTGTCATCATCGCGGAGCAAAGGTAGATGGATTACCAGTAACTGGCCTACCTTGTCACACTGTACAAAATAAATATAAACATAAGGTGAGAATAAATATAAGCAAACAGTTTTTAGTATTAACAATGCAGAACATAATAATGATTAATCAAATGAAATATGATGGACTATAATAAGGAAAACAACAATAACTATGGTTAAAATTATTATAATAGCAAAACAATATGGAATTATACATAAAGTCAACATAAGAGGTTGTTACAAAATATATATTAATATGAAATCATAATAAATAACAATAATGAATTTAAGAAGAGAAGGGCTGAGGTGAGAGAGAGAGAGAAAAATACCAACAGTAACTTTGCAGGTTGTGTTACTACATAGACAACTACTACATACTTCTACATATTTACAATTTCAGTTGTGAGTACAGTGAATGTAACTAATGTATAGAATATGCTGCAAGTACATAGCTCTCAACCTGATAGCATGGGACAGTACTGGCTAAGCTCTAACACATGATGGTATAGAGGCACAACTTCAGGGAGCAGTTGTACATAGTGTGCTCTTACATTAGTAGCAAGGAGCTCAGATAACAGATTTGCCAATAAATTGCATTCCAAGTAATGTCATTTATCTGCTAATCAAGAGGCAGGCATATGGGGCATTAGCCATTGCATTCCAAAAAACATGACAATTGAGAGGTATATTTATGTACACTAAGTAGACTAGACAGACAGTGATTTCTTAGTTGACTGCCATGGGATTAGAACCCACAAGCTGTGACTCCAGGGAAAATGTGCACTTAATTTAACAGTTGACTACTGTGAGATTAAAAGAGACATGCTGTGACTACAGGACTACTTCACACTTATTTGAAAGGATGATTTAACACAGCACAATCCTGCTTTAAACTTTATTGATAACGTACTTTAAAATCTGGTACTTATACATGTGGATATCTGCTGAGAAAGTTAGCTACCTTACACATATACCTTGTTCCTGGAGTGGAAGGAATATGTAAAATGGCCATAATACAGACTTGCACCTTGCTGTTGGTATTACACTGCATTTATCAGATAATTCTTTCCTTAGTCTTTATGCATTTACTTTTTACAGTTGATTGGTGTCAGATTAGAACACACATACAGTGAATAAAGTCATAATGCACACTTATGTGAACAGATTAGTTATCAAAGCACAATCCTGCTTTAAACTTTATTGATAATATACCATAACATCTGACACTTATAAACATGGATATCTGCCAAGAAAGTCAGCTACCTTACCCATATACCTTGTTCTGCAGTGGGAAGAATACAGCATTATTCGGCAAAAAAATGGCCATAACACAGACTTACACCTTACTTTTGGTATTGCACTACATTTATCAGACATTTTTTCCACAGTCTTTACTCATTTATGTTTTACAGTTGGCTGGTGTCAGATTAGAACACACATGCAGTGAATACAGCCACACTGCACACTTATTTGAACAGACTGAGTGTCAAAGCACAATCCTGTTTTAAACTGTATTGATAATGTACCTTAAAATCTGGCATTTACACACAATGATATCTGGCCAAAACTTCAGCTACCTTACCCAGATATATTGTTCCTTGAGTGGGTGGAATGTACAGCTTTATCTGATACAAAATGTTGCTTGAACCTTATTGTGGGTACTGCACTACATTTATCAGACAGTTCTTTCTGCAGTCTTTATTCATTTACTTTTTACAGTTGACTGGATTCAGATTAGAACACACATGCATTGACTAAAAGAAGAGTGAGCAGTTATTTGTGAGAAACCAGTACATATCACAGCACCATCACCCTTTAGAATCTATTGATTACTGTTGCTTCAAGTCTGGCATGTACAGCATGGATAGCTGTGTCAGATGTCTAAGATATAAGCCATCTACCCTTGTCATTACTTGAGTGCAACCTACAGCATATTTCACACAATGAGCAGAGCAGAACAGTGACTGTTAATCTGGTTAGACCCCAACATCACCTGACGTTTGGAAGCTATACTACACAGTAATGCATGTTTATTTCATTTAACTTGCTTTACCATTTCTGGTATGCAATGACGCATTACTAAACATATTACATTTCCCAGGTATGTCATACATGACTGTTAAGACTACAAACTCTGGAATTTATTATAAGATTATGTTATGCATTACATTATTACTTTGATGTTTCCCTACTTACCACACTCATGCCTTATCCTGGCCAGGCACCCTGTATGGGACTAGACATCATGAACCCTCTCATCTGCAGCTGTTGAAAGAGAAGCAAACCATTATGCATACCAGTTTTGCACAGACTCAGCTTGTATATTTCTAAAGTACTGGCAAACATACTTACATATCTGTGGGGTCTACCCAGCCAAGCTTGTTAGACCCAGGTGTCCAAGGTTCCCCTCTTCCTCCACTTCAGGTCATTATAGTGGTGACAACACTGCTCACCAGTGAGGGGGATACCAGTAGCACTGATAAGTTCCCTAGCCAACTGATCCTAGGCCTCAGACTTACAGTTTGATCCCTGGTAATCACTTTTTAGCAGCTAGGGTTTATAGATTTTCACCAAGGGGGATCCAGTATCTGCCTGCTTGGGATGACATGATTGACAGACCTCGATGCTTTGCCAGAGATGGCCTGCATCTGTCATCCCTTGGCTTCTGGGTACTGGCTAAGGATCTTGCCACCCCCTATAGTGCCTTTTTTAGGTGGTGTTCCAGAGACCAAATTCCCACCACAACAGCTATAAATAAATGCAATCTGAGGGTTATGCTGCTCAACATTAGAAGTCTAAATCTCAAGATGCACTCACTCGAAGCACTCCTAAAAATGGAGAACATCAACATTTGTGCTGTAAAGGAGACCTGGTTTAAATCGGCAGAAAGCAGCCCAGCACTACCAGGCTATAACTCATTCCACACCTTTCAGCCTTGAAACATGGACCATAGCTCCAAAGGCAGTGGTGTCTCCATATTCATAAAGGATATGCACATCTCCAAACTAGTAGCCCAGCATAAACCATCTGAGATACTTTAGGTAAAACTAACATTGGGTAAGATGAAGATCCAGGTCATAGCCTGCTATAGGTCCCCAACCATGTCCCTAGACTCTCACTCCATGTTCCTAAGCATGCTGGAATCTATCAAGGTCCAACCTAACACTCTCATACTAGGAGGCTTCAACTACCCCTCCATCAACTGGGAAAACTACTCAAGCACCAGTACACTGGCCCAACGCTTCCTGAAATTCATCACTTCCAATGCTCTGGACCAGCTCATTCTGAACCCCACTAGAGGAAGCAACATCCTTGACCTGGTTATTCCTAACATGGGTGACTGTTGCTCTACACTAGTAGTCAATCCATCCCTGGTCAGATCTACCTATAAACTAATCATCATGGAAATCCACATCTTACCCACACCCCCCGCAAAGGTAACCATCTTGACAAACTTCTCCAAACCTGATTTTGGGTTCCTAAAAGCAGAGATGGCTAAATATCTGCATGACTGCCGAATCATACACCAATGCACTGTATGAACATGTAAATAAATGCATGGAACTAGCCATACCAAACAGAACCAAGATGCTCTCCTGCAAAAACAGGAAGCAAATCTGGTAATCCCCTGCCATTAATAAACTCTACGACAGAAGGAAGAAACTGTTGCAGAAAAAGGTGAAGTCCCAAGACTGGAAAAACTCCCCTATTAGCCTCAACAAAAAGTTGAGATCCCTCATCAAATCCTCTAAAGCCAGTTATGAAGGCAGAATTGTGGCAGACACTAAAAACATTCACAAAGCCATTTATAGTTATATCAAGAACATCCACGGCAATACCCAGATTTGGTCTGAGTTACTGCACAATAGTATCTCCTATACTGAGCCGACAGATAATGCCAACATACTGTCCGACAGATTCAGTGCCAAATTTACCCCCCTCCCAAAAGAACAATCATAATACCGGAAGAATGCCAGGCACCCAGCATTACTGCAGCACAGGTTAAAGCTGCATTGTCATAGGCCAAGAATGCAGCTTCCATGGGACCCGATAATATCCCTGGCTGTGTTCTACATGAACCACAAAGTGAACTGGGACCACATCTGTGTGCCCTGTTCAGTCACAGCCTCATATCAGGCTTTGTCCCTACCGAATGGCACACTGCTACAGTCATCCCTCTCCATAAAGGGGGTGCAACTAGAAACCCTGGGAATTATTGCCCCATTAGCCTGATGAGTCTAATATGTAAAGCTATGGACCACATCATCATGGACCTGATTAACAAAGATATAGGAAATCTCCAAACTCTAGAGCCCATGCAATTTGGCTTTGTGAAAGGGAGATCATACCTGCTCAACCTGGTTGACTTTTTTGAGTAAGTCACCAAGGCTGTGGATGAAGGTAAGGCAGTGCATACAGCCTACCTCAATCTGGCCAAGTCCTTTGATGCCATTCCTCACTTGAGAAATATTGATAAACTTATCAAACTAGGCATCAACTGTTATTTCAGTAGGTGGGTTGCAAACTGGCTCATAGATAGAACACACGGTGTGAAAGCGGTATACTCCAAGTCAGACTGCCTACCAGTCATGAGTGGAGTCCCACAGGGATTGGTCCTGGGTACTCTCCTATTCGGCATCTAATTCTCAGAAGTCTAGGCCAACACAAAGGTACTCTGGCTGACCAAGTTTGCAGATGACTGCAAGCTAGGAGCCATTATTAACTCCCCAAGCAATGCAGACATCCTGCAGAAAGGCCTCAATGAGATTAATGACTGGTGTTGAAACTATGGCTTTAAGCTTAATGCCAAAAAATGTGTCATCATCCCCTTTTGTAAAAACTCAGTTCCCATTAATTACCACATTGATGGGAGCCCACTGACCACTGAAGGCATTATAAGAGATCTGGGGATGCAGTTTGACAGCAACCTCTCCTTTGACCACCACATTGCCACTGTGGTCAGAAATTCCTTCTGTGTGGTATATCTCATTACCAAGGGTTTTGCATCCAGGAAGAAAGAGGTCATCATCACTCTCTACTCTTCCCACATTAGACCAAGCATTGAGCATAATGCCCCATTTGGAATGTACTTCAATAGACACCTGCAACAACTGGAGAGGCCACAGAAGAACTTCACAAAGAGGATCCTAGGTCTTAAACACATGTCCTACATGGATAGACTCAAAAGACTCCAGCTATTCTCTGTCTCATATTGCCTACTTAGAGGCAATCTTTGTTTGATTTACAAAGCCATGTCTGACCCAGCTCTGTTAGAAATGCTATATCTAAAGAAATCCCAATCCCTCCGCACCACACACTCCAGAGAGCTCAACCTCATTACCACAATCAACAGAACATGCTGGAGGGACAGGTTCCTCACCCAGAGACTGCCCATGCTTTGGAATAGATTTCCTATATATGTCAAGCAGAGCACCTTGCTGACCCTCTTCAACATAAATCTTGAGGAGTGGATGGGTAATAGAAAGTTCACCCCGGGGATCACTCCCGGTGGCTGTACTTGATAGAAGCACTGGGAAGTAATGTCGGGCAGCACAATGCCAGGTCACGTCTATGGGCTAGGCTTGTGCAGACTCCAGGGCCATTAGCCTAGTGCACACCTATGAACTTATGAACCAGGAGTCCAACAAACACTCTGAACTCCTGCACACCCACATCTGCACCCGAAGGTGCCCACCCTCTCCAACACTTCCAGGCATATTGACAACCAAGTGAAGACTTCAGTGATTGGCATGACATTCCCACCAATTGGCCTTAATGTAGGCTGTATTCCTGCCCTTACATGTCATACTGTCACTTTCAAAGAAGTGCCTTGTTGCTTAGCATCGTGCAAACTCGCAGAACCATGTTTAAGTGGAGCTTAGCAAAGCGCAAATGGGAATAGACGTTGACCATATTTAAGCCATGCTTATCATTATGCAGCTTTTCTAAATGTAACAATGTTTCTTTTTTAAGTAAACTGCCATTTAGGTTACCTCATACATTTTCACAGCAATAAATGCAAAAAAGGTATGACTGCTCAGTACTCAAACCCAGGCTGTAGGTCATGACTCAACCTATCTTGCCACTTGGATAGTGAGAGAACCAGTATACCTTCACATATACTACAGAGGTGCCTGTTAGCATTGCTAAGCACTGTGCCATGCCACACAAACAGGCAATTCAAAAAAAAAAAAAAGGAAAAAAATTGATTACATCCAGTTTCTATTTTTAGATTTATGACAGGTGTCAGTTGTGTATGTATAAGCACAGCTTAGCATTGTTAAGCACTGCACCTCATTGTGCAAACAGGCAGTAAAAAAAAAAAAAAAAAAAAAAAAAATTGATTACATCTGGTTTCTATTTTTAGATTTATAGCAGGTGTCAGCTATGTATGTGTAAGCACTGTGCCATGTCGTGCAAACACGGACTTAAAAAAAATTTAAAAATATTTATACAATAGCAAAATACATTACAAAGATTATTGCCCTGTGCATACCATCTGTCCCAGATTTTCCTTGACAGATCACAAGTATGGGACAGCCTCTACACTACTCATTGTATGAGTTCAATATATGTGTTACTGTGATCTCCCTTTGCAGTGCACCATGTTTAATATGCATGGTGTACTGCCAAAGGAAAGTCATGGCTTTGTACATGAATCCATTCCATGTAGTCTATACATGGAGCCTACGTGGATTTTATTGAATCCTGTGGATGGTCTTCTAATAATGATCTTGGCTTCGGATTGCAAAGTATGAATATGTGCTGCTCATGTAGACAAACATTTTGAAAATTACATTTATGTCAGCACTGTGTTCAGAAAAATTACCAGTAATAGAGAGCATCCATTCATCAGACTGTGTGACAGTGTCATGTAATATCCGGCTTCAGAACCATACCTTTTGCTGTACATTATGGACACAGAAAAGTATGTGTGAGGACCATTATTCTTTATTAAGTTGTACATTACTAGTTAAATGCATAATCTTCCTTGGTCCTCATTTCAACTGTTAGTGTGGCCATCACAGTCCCTCAATATTCAAGGTTGATTTTGTTCTACTATTGACTTTAGTATTTCATGACAAAGAGACCTTCATAGAATTTCTAAAAATTATACAATGTTAGCCTAAGTCATGCTCAGACATATAACAGGATTGATCAAAATGTACTGTCCCCGCTGTTAAATCCCTCATGTTAATGGAATGTTGTAAATTCTCGACGTGTATGTGTGGCACAGTCAGTGGAAACCCTGGCCTTTACAGTGCTGCAGCAGTGTCTTACTACAAGGAGGATATTGTGTTCCAGACTATGCACAGTAGATTGCAAGCTATGAGAGACAGGCCACCTATCTGCAGAACCACCATTGGCCATCAAGAATCACTGTCTGCGGTCCAACCTGCACAGATGTCAACTGCTGTCCCATCTGCTGAGGTCCTGTCAGTCATAAGGCCTTCAACTCTCAGTCATGCTCCTTCATCTCATCTATGGTGTTGTACTCCCAGTCATCTTTATTGTGGAGCAACCAGGGCAGGATGTGTCTGTAAGTGGACATGTCAGGGTGGGCCGTGGTATGAGATGTCATCAAGGTTGACCAAGACAGTGTTAGAGCATGTCCATCAGTGTAGTACACATAGCTAGCTCAAATTATTTCAATACCATTGCACTGTCATGTGTGTTTTCTGAAATAAAAATGTCTGCAATATGTTGTGCGTGATTCCTCTTTTTCATGTTATAATACTGTACCGGTATGTAAGGGTAGCACTATTGTGTGTCCCTTATTGTTTACTATACAGTGATATAACAGAGTGAGTGTGTATCCGTACTTGTGTCAGTTGCACCCTGAGTTAATTTTTTTCACACATTTGCATATGTTCATGTTGGTCTGTGTTATGCTTATGTTATGTGTGATGCTCAGTGTGTATATCTATTGGGTACTTGCCATTAGATGCAATCTGTTTTTCCATGGTGGGGCAACACCTGGATATCAGTGTTCATTCTGTGTACTCATGTACATGTGGATTGTCATGTTTGGGTCAGATGCTGCCATGTTGCCTGGGCTTGCATATAATGCTTGCACCTTGTGACTTCTGTCTCTTATGCCCTCCTGCTCATCTGATAGCTGTTGGATGTCTACTGCAGACATTTTTGGTTTTTGGGGTAGTTTACCCATGCCTGTGGCTGGAAAACTAACATGTGCTTGGGTTAGCATGTTGTGTAGCATGGCACACATCATTATCATATGTGCTGCCTTCTCCAGTTTGTATTGCAGTGCACCCCTGGATGTGTCCAGACATCCAAACCAAGCTTTCAGTACTACAAACACACACTCTGTAGTGTTTCTCATTGTTGCATGTGTTCTAGTGTCGGCCTCCTGTGCAAGGTTGGATGGTTCATGGAATGGAGTCATTAGTCACAGCTCAAATGGATAACCACTGTCACTTGTGGGGAATAAAACACTTTTGGTCAGAATGAATATTGTTGAAAGGAGAATCCTTTGATCGCATCCTAGCTGTGTTCCTGTACTTACCCAGTAGCAATCCCTCAGGTATTTCTCCTTTCTGGAATGCATACCTCAGTCCACTTTCCCTCCATATGGCAGCATCATGGACATTTCCAGGGTGTGTTGCCATGATGCTTGTTATGCTACCATCTGCTGCACACACAACCTGGCAGTTGATGGATGGCCAGCCTTTTCTGTTTATGTTTTGGTCTGCTTCTGGATGTACTGGTGTCTTGATAGGTATGTGTGTGCAATATATTGCAGTCAGTAAATGGGGGAAGTTTGCTGTGTTGTAGAACTGGTGTATTGCATTTCTCTGCTCCATGGGGGTTTATGGGAAGTGTATGTAGTAATCCACCTCGCTGCACATTGCTTCCAGAAATTCTGCCAGAATACTACTGGCAGTTGTCTGTAATACTCTCACAGCATCCCCTATGTGTCTCTGGAATGTCCAAGATGCACGTATACCCAGTCTGAGACACACTTTGGCTTTAAGGGGGATGGGATTTCCTTGAAGGGTCTGCACATACATTTTGGGGGCACACATGTTACAAACAGTCTGCACCATTTGTCTGTCTAGATCAGAGGTTCCCAAAGTATGGGTAGTGACCCACTGGTGCATTGCAAGCTGACTGTGGGTGGGTTGCATTGGCTGGGAGAGGGGGCCACTGGCCAGGAGATTAATTTTCTAATTAAAAAGAAAAGTTTTTTTGTTTAAGTGTTCTTCTTTAAGAAGAACTTCCTTTGCATATGGTCACACAGATGTAACAGATATCTGAGAACTATTTTCATCTTCGGCATCTATGCAACCTGCTGTGTACATCTTCATCTTCTGCATGCACAGAATATGGATACCCGAAGACATTTGAAATGCAGACCACGAATGGACAAGTGAGAGGTAGGTGTTTGTGTGTGTGCGTTTGTTTAAGTGGTAGGTAGATAGGTGTGTGTGTGTATATGTAAGAAATAGGTAGGTGTGTGTGTGTGTGTGTGTGTGTGTGTGTGTGTGAGGTGCCTCTCAACTGTTGAGATTTTCACAGAATGTGCAGAGTTTTGCCTCATATTTTTAGTTTGTTCGTCATAAAATTTGTGGGGTTTGGGGGGGGTTTATTATAGCAAATTATTGAGGACAGAATTAATCAAATAATGATAGGCATTTGAGTTTTAGACTTCGTACCTTTTATTCTAGCAATTTT